>NC_056748.1:628257653-628372653 GCF_019279795.1 Protopterus annectens | reverse complement strand
GTAAAAACTCTGTACCCATAAACTTCCACATAAGTGGTAGTCTAATTCCAAAAGTGTGATAAGAGACCTTGGGACACAGGTGGGCAGTAATCTCTCCTTAGATAATCACATCACCACAGTGGTCAGGAAATCATTCTACATGGCTCACCTCATCACAAAAGGTTTCTCATCCTGAAAAAAAAAAAAAGAGGTCATTGTTCCCCTCTACTCATCACTCATTAGACCATTATAGAGTACAATGCCCCTTTTGGTATGTACCTCATAAGACATCTACAACTGGAAAGGCCACAGAAATACCTCACAAAGAGGATTACTAGCCTCAAACAGATGCCCTAAGCAGACAGTCTCAAAAAAACACCAGCTTTACTCTGTCGCATATCCCCTACTCAGAGGTGATCTCTGCCTAACATACAAAGCTATCTCAAACCTAGAGCTGTTGGACATGCTCCACTTAAACATATCCCAATCCCGTTGAGCTATACGTTCTAGGGACCTAAACCTTGTCACCACAATAAACAGAACATGCTGGAGGGATAGATTCCTGTCCCAGAGACTTCACATACTCTCGAACAGACTGTCAAACAGAACTCCTCATTAGTAGTCTTCAAGAAAAATCTTGATGATTGGATGGGAAATAGGAAATTCACCCCCAGGGATCACTTCCATGGCTCTGCTCAACAGGGGCACAGGAAAATAATTTTCTTGGGTGGCAAAAGTCAGGGTACCTTTTTAGCTAGGCTTATATAGGCCCTAGGCCGAATAGCCTAGTACCTACCAATGAACCTATAAGAGATCACCCATTTCACTAAAATAATGGGTTAGATAATTACCAAAAAGAAATACAAGGAGGGGAGATTAATTTTCGGTCACATTTGAAAATTGACATAGTGGTGCAATCTGTATTTTGATTATACTAAGAATATGTCCACAAGAGACAGGAGAAAAGTAACAAAATGCATACTTTTTATCACAAAAAAAGAGTTTGTACAGTTCATGAGGGACTAATGTCACATGTTATTTGACGTACCTTGGCCTGACCTACAAGGGACTGGCATCAGACAGCTTATGCAAGGACCCACTCTAGAGAAAGACAGACAGAGAGAGAAAGAAAACTTTTTTTGTTTTTTTGTTTTTGTGCTGATCTGCTTCATTCAGAAAGATGTCTCCACAAGGTCACTCATATAAAATCAAGCGTCACATACAAATCAGCAAACATGACAAAAGCTTGAAATATAAATTAAAAAAATCATTAAAATGATGCCATATACATTGGCACTAAGGGTTAAAACACTGACCGACTGTCCTGTTTAGTGTAGCTCATTTCCTAGGGTATATCATCCAGAACTAAAGGGGTCATTGTGCCTTTACAATCAGCATTGATTAAACCAGTAATTGAATACAGTGTCTCCTTTTGGAAAATAACACAAGAAATATCAAACTAGAGAGATCCCAGAGGTCCCTAACTAAAAGGACCACTGGTATAAAACCTTAAGCTATTATAAGATTGGAAGCCATGTCCCATATTTATTATCATGTATTTTCCTGTCAGGAGAGCTATGACTTGCCTTCTGATCCATTAGAGATTTTCCATACTTCTGGCTCTTTTTTATCTTTACAAATCAAATCCCATGGATGCCAGAATCAGGAATCTAAATTTTCACCAGCAGATAAATAAAACAAGGTGGTGAGATATATTGACTACACACCATCTTCCACACCACTGGAATACTCTCCCACTGCAAACTAATCAAACATTTTCTAACTTCAAATAGGATCTGGATGGTTTTATAGGTATTCACAAATTCACTTCTGTAACTGGTTTTGTCCCCCTCAAAAGAGGAGTGTCAGTCTGAAGGTGGACACTGGCAAAGCATAAACGGTCACAATCAAATGCCTTTTCTTTTCTAGGAATCTATGATCCTATTCCAGTGCTCAGGGGTGTGGAGGAAGAATAAGACTGTACTATGTTGCAATCTCAGTGGAGGGATTTTAACATTTGGGGACAGTCCTGGTGTATGTATTTGGCTCACCAAGCTGTGAATGTCATGACATTACTCAAGTGCATGAGGATGCTTACTGGACCCATGTTGAAGTGGTTCACATGTTATTTGCTGAAGAGGAGAAACACTGACTCAAAAATGCCATTACTTCTGAGATGCCAGCAAGTACACAAGCAACCGATATAGCTGCCTGGGCAATGGCCCCATCAGAATTTAGCAAAGGCAGAATGATCTCCAGGTGCAGTAGAATAATGTTTAAGGTTTTTACCTTAGAGACTCATGATCCAAAGCTTGATCCTGACCTCTGAGGACTATCAGTGTGGGGTTCTCCCATTTCCAAAATAACATGCTGGGTGTTTGTACCTCAAGGGTATAAGGTACTAGGTTCAACCTCAGTCTTCCTAGTTGAATATGAGAGGTATACTAACAGAGTGCACCCAAAAATAAACAATCATATTTGCAGATGATGTCTGCTGGAAAAGATATATGCAGACCAACCATTTTAGGCATCATTTATAGCATACAGCATCCTCTAGAAAGCAGAACACAGACAGTGTGCTGCATCGGGGCTACCTACTTGTTAAAACTGGCTCTAGGAAATTTGGTCATTTTGACTCATGTTGCTAAAAAGGGGTATTGGTATTTGCTGTGCCAAGTGGAATGAGGATGCAATGTACTGCGACTTACACCAGGGAACCATGATAATTGTGGAGGGGATTTACTTGTCCTTATTAACCATTGTGTATCTGTTGCACAGACTAGCAACCATGAGTCAGTAAGCTACTGGCTGGACAGTGTCCAGTTGCCAAGCCTTGGATACTCTAAGCAGAATTAAAAAACAATCAGCCTGTAAAAAATAACATAGAGATGGCTACACTGAACATAAGTTAATTGACAGGACACAGTTTGTAAGTGGATGACAATGTAAGTAGAATATTGCATATTCTGTCTATCTGGAAAACCAGGTGGAGTAGCAGTGCACTAAAATCATTTGGTTTGGGATCTACAGTTTATTTATCTGGAGGAGAAAAGACTAGAAATTGTGCAGGAACTGGGTAAAAGCCAGTCTAATGAAGACAGCGAGGGATGTCATAAGAATCAGTGAGTCTCCTGGCAATCAGATTTCAGTGCAAAGATGGGGCAGTTTTCATTATCTCTGCCTATGCCTCACAAGAGGGCTGGGATAGTGAGGAAAGGATGGTATACAGGCGGCTGTAGTAGTACTTCTTGATAAAATGGAATAAAATGAATTTGGTGATAATAATGGAAGATCTGAATGATCATACTGAGACGAGCAAAATGGCTGGGATACCAGGACTGGTCAGCATGGATGTAGCAACAGAAACAGAGGTAGAGCCCATTTTTAGATGTCAATCTGGCAAATGGTTTAATGGTGACTAGCATAGGGCTCATCAAGAGAGACAGTCACGCAATTTCATACAAGAGAGGTCAGCAAGCAATGTAGGTAGATTTTCTCTAGTAAGGAAAAGGAAATGGGGTAAAATCAGAGATTGTAAAGTCATTCCCAATGAAGCGCCCCCCCACCCCCCACCACCACCACCACCATAAGCACTAGTGGCTAAAATCAGTTGCAAAGAGCTGTCAAAGAACACACTAAAGTTAAAAAAGACTATGTAGAATACGTAAAGGTTGACTGGAGTGACAATAAAATAGTTCGAGGAACTGCTCAGGGCTCTATAACCTCAGGAAAAAGAGGAAATCAGGGGAGCTGAAGAATAATAAAGTCCCAAAACAGCATAGTGACCAAGGCAGGTGTGGAAATAAGGTATACATCAGGAAAGTAGTTGCTAGAATATAGAAGTCAGGGAAATTATCAGAAGAAGGAAAGAATGCAGGAAAAAGTGGAGGCTAGAAAACATGGGCTAGGCTTATAAGGACTACTTACAAAGAAAAATGGCAGTAGGCTCAGTACCAAGTGGAATACAGTGAAAAATCAAACAAAAATACACTGGTGACAATCACATAGTCTTCGTTTTCGCACTTGTTTCTTTTTTACATATACTGTTAACACTGGTGACAATGTTTAGAGGAAAAAAGGAAAAATGTAATTTATTCACTGGCTAGGCACTTAACCAGTGATTAGATTACATTTCCTCTGTCCTTTGTCATCAGTGGCTTTTTATTTTAGAAGGAATATTGGCCACAGTGGTGCAGTGGTTAGCATTGTCACCTCACAGCAAGAGGTGCTCTGGTTCGATCCTCGGCTGGGATGCCTTTTGTGTGGAGTCTGCATGTCCTCCCTGTGGTCGCGTGAGTTTCCTCCTGGTGCTCCGGTTTCCTCCCACATCCCGAAGACATGCAGTAGGTGGATTGGACACTCTAAATTGGCCTTAGGTGTGAGTGCTTGTGTGCGTTTGCCTTCTGTGGAAGGTTGGGCGCCGGGCTGGCAACTCGACACTGTAAAACTCCACTGCCAATCATGAGCGGACAAGTGATCCGCTGTGGCGACCCCTAACCGGGAAAAGCTGAAAGAAGAAGAGGAAGATTGGCTGGATAACAAAGGGACTAAGAGCAGCTGCAATGGTAAAGAACAAGATGCTAGAGAAATGTTTTGATCTTCTGGTAAGAAGTTCTACCATGTTGCAAGGCAATGACAAAGATAAAGAAGATAGATAACACTGAGAGTGGATGATGGCAGCAATCTGCTCACCCGTTCAGAAGTCTTCAAAGTCATTTGGAAATGCTACTTCCAGAATCTTCTGAATGAAGAAACCCCCTCTGAAGTTGTACTAACACATACACAGCCTATGGTGAAAGAGGAGGAAGAAACCACCTTAGAAGAAGAACAGCGTTAAGGAAAATGAAGTCATGGAAAGCAGCAGGCTCAGATAAGGCCTCAGCAGAGATGATCAAGATGTCAGGAGCATTAAGGAATAAATGGCTGCTGAGAATACTTACAATGTGGAAAGAAATTTATGTCTCAAATGACCAGAGAAAAAGCATTCTAGAGCCATCGTTCAGGAACAAAGTGGACTTTCATATCTATGGACAATGAAAAGATATCAAAGTCATCACATTGCATGAAAGTGCTTGAGAGGGGGCATTTTATTTTACTCAGAGGATTAGAGAAGAAGCTTGTAAAAGAGCACTTTGGACTCACAATTGAATTCAGTACAACTGACCCAATGTTTGCAGTTAAGCAGGCGGTAGGGAAGAAGTTGGTGATGGGGGGGGGGGAGTAAAACTAGGCATTCCTATACTTTGAGAATACTTATTACAGGTCCAAAGAAAGCTTTCAAAGTAAAAAAACATTGGTCTAAATAGTGCAGGCTATTCACAAGGAACCAATGACACAAGTATGAACAGTGTTCGGACTCATGGAAGGGGTCCTATTGGATGTGGATGTGTATCAGGGTTCTGCTCTGAGCCCACTCCTATTCATGCTGGTGATGGAATACATTAATAAACAGGCCAAAGGGATCACATCAACAAAGCTACTGTATGCAGATGATGTGGCATTACAAGCAGTCTCTGAATATGAATCTCAGCAAATGAGAGGGAATTGAAATACAAAAGTGAAAGCACATGGGATGAAGAGTACAGACAAAGCAGTGATCATAGCCAAATGGAGGAAACCAAACTAAGATAAAAACTGAGACAGCAGGAAATACAGGGGAATGTAAGGGATAGATGAACACCTTCTAGCATCCGAGAGATGTGGTTGAAGAGAACGGAAGTCTGAATGAGAAGATCAAAGTTAGAATCAGACGTGCTTTAGCAAACTGGTACGAGGTGTTAGGGTTAGTGTGTGACAGCAATGACAAAAAGTTGAAAATGAATGTGCATAAAACAACAGTGTGACTAGTGCTACTGTGTCATACAGAAATCCCAACAATGAAGGCAGAGTAGCTAAGAGGTTATAGAAATGAGTTGCTTGAGATTGGCAGTAGGATGCACACTGTGGGAAAATTAAATAATCAAGGGCATCACGGCAGAAGCCAAAGTAGTCCCAATTTCAGCAAAGGTCAAGGGGAACATATAACGGTGGGTAAGTCACAGGTGCTGGAAAGCTTAAGACAATTTGGTAAGAAAGATTTGGGAGAGACAAGAAGGTGATATGAGGGCATCCAGCCAATAGATGGATGGATTTCATGACAGAACACTTTTGATAGTCAGGCATAACTATCATTAGGAAGTCCATACTTATCTCCTCCCCATAGGCAACTTATACACTCAAAATATATGCCTGTTTAGGGAAAGATGTTTGTGTTCCCACATGGCTTAATTTCTGCCTCGGATTTGCAAGCACTACTGCTATAACAGCCTTCCTTTCCTCTTCCACAAGTGAGGGATCACACACTAGCAAGTATCACTAATGAGAAGGGACTAACCACTTCCTGCCCTAGAATGACAAAGGACTCCTGCTGCTACTCAGATATATGTCGCCCAGATTATAGGTATGGTTTCATCCTGTATTTCATGGGTCTGGGATCATTTCTATATCCATTTTAATGTATGAGGTCACATGGTTGCTTTTTTTATGTTATCTAAATTTGATTTTCCCCCAGAATTATGAGGGCTTGAAGCATGTACATAATGTAGAACATTCAAGAAATATGAAGTTTATATACATTTGCATCAATCACTATTATCATGATGAAGATGCATTTAAAAAATATATTTTAAAGTGATGAGACTTAAGAATTCTGAAAATAACCAGCCCTACAATTTCTGAATCAAATCCAGCAATAAAGACACATATTTAAATATGTAGGTCTTTAAAATATTTATAAGGGTCTGAGCTTTCATTTTAAGGACTTATTACTTCCTTTGCAAAACATTATTGAGCGAGATTTGAAGACAAAACTGCTCAAATGCATTAAGCGTGAACGATGCTGAAATATTTCAGAAGAACAAAAGACAGTGACAATTATCCATATAGTGAAGGTAATATGGCTACTGACCCTGGAAATGGAGCAGTAGCAGCATATGAAGGAGACAAGGATGAATAATATTCATCCTGTAACAGCAGCAGGGCAGTAACAGACAGTTTAAAGGATTTCACAATGAAGCATTGAAGTGTATTGCTGAATATGGCAGTGCCCAACAAACTATGTATTTTTAACATGTGAAATTAGAATGCACACTTGTTTGGAACTCCCATTTATAAACATTTTTGTTGTGTACTGAAGATGTTTAATTGTGATTCATTATATGGAGCACTCCCAAAGGATGACTAATGTAACATCACTTCCCAAGCACCTGATGAAGTTCCCTGCTGTCCTCCTCCAATTAACTAGTATACGCCTTTCAATCCCTAACCTCAATGCTGACGTAGTCATGATACTGCAGTTAAAATGCTGTGCAGATGAGACCTTCCACTGCATTCCACAGATAAACAGTTGAAACCAGGGTCATTCCCTTCTTCTCAGTTGCTCTTCATTATGCTGGTGCAGTTCTGCCTGTTACTGCCCTGCTGCTGTTACAGGATGAATATTATTCATCCTTGTCTCCTTCATATGCTGCTGCTGCTGCTCCATTATTATTGTTACTGTATTTCAAATGAGAGCTTTCCCCATGTTAACTTATTTTAAGTATCACGTAATTTAACAATTGTCTTCCTTGATAAGAGGTTATACCAGTATTGTGTCCTTATTGAGCAATATAATTATATAGATAAACACTAGGAAGCTTTATTGTCATTGTTATGTAGCCCCTCTAAAGGCACCAGAGAATATTAAGAGAAAGGGGATTTTTCTCAATATAAAAAGCACAGATTACAGATGTTGTAGTGTGAAAATAAATTATATATTGGCTTAGCTTTTTCCTAATTTCAAAATCAAGTACACATGGAGCTAGAAGCTGTTGAATTGGCTCATTTAATGATGACAACCTCAGCACAGCATCTTACCTGAGCAGGACTTATTTCAGGTGAGACTGTGTCAATAAGGATGTACATATGGATTATACAATCCATTGTGAAAAGCAGGATGGAGTAATTTATTGTACTGAAGAATATTTCCAAGTACAGGTGATAAATATCACAACTGTTTTGCTGCCTGACAGGCAACATTGCACAGTTCAGATAGTCATGCTTATTAACAACTATAACATTCATTTTGTACTTGTAAAACCTGAGTATTAAACCATGTGTTGCATGAGCAGATACATAGTGTTTTGATTTTCCTTTCTAATAACTACTACATAGATACAAATATCCATCTCATTCATTCCTTTCCTTACCGCAACATAGTGAGAACATATGCTATATTTCCTTCAAATATTTGTCTTACTTTTCATTTTCTATTTTCACTTAGTGCACTTTCAGAATGTGGAGATTTAAAGTCAGGAAAGAAGAGCAATCACTTTGCCAACTCATGCCTATGTCAGATCATTAGTACATTCCCATTATGCAGTCAGAACACTGGGAGCACTACGCAATGTGTAAGAGCAGGATATACAACTGTGAGGACTAGTTCTCATGTCTGCAAATTACTGAGTGTAACTGATTCAATCACATAGTCTGTATTATTAACTCTTTATTCCTGTGTTGCATGCTTTTGCCTTCCACATATTCAAATTCAACAAACACACCCGCACATGTGTTTCTCTCTCTCTCTCTCTCTCTCTCTATATATATATATATATATATATTTTTTTTTTTAATAATCTACAGGATCAGCATGATAAATACTCTACCTGAACCCAAATGGCCTTTTTGTTCCAGGGCGGCAACAGGCAGTCTTCTCTGGACTAGGTGAGAGCTCTATGCCCCATTTTGTCCTGCCTGGGGAGCCCAACAGACCTATTAATTTCCCTGTGGCAACAGTCAAGTGGGTTAGCTTACTGGTCCTGCATAACTGCCTACCCTCCCCAAGTGAAGCACATATTCATGGCAGCTCTTCCAAGCTCTGCAACTGCTGCCTTGCCATAGTGGTCATAACTCTGCAAACGTCTTTGGCTATGTGTAAATCCTCATAGGTTCATGCTCCACAGGTTCATCATGGAGTGCTTCCCCTAGTGTTAAAGAGTCACCTATCACACTAAGTATGGAAGAATTGGAAGCAGCCATTCACTCCCATTATCCCCAGACAGCTCCTTTAGGTGTCTAAACAGTAATCAAACTCAGGTTGCCTGAGCTGTAGTAAGAGCTTTATCCCTCTATGCTACAGGACCTGGCAATTTTATTTTTCATTATAATTAATAATAATTTGTTTTTGCTCTTTTGTTTATGACTATGCACTCTACTCAGAAAACACACCTTCTGGAAAGCTACCCAGCCCCTCTTCTCTTATTGAACATATACTCTGTGCAGCATCCTCTTGAATACTTGCTTGTAGAGCTCACTATGCCAGGCAGATTCGACCTCAGCACAAAGGTTTAGTATGATTTCATGAACTGCAACTGATTGATGGATCCAAATTATACAGTGCACCAAATACTACTGCAAGTTTAAAATACATCTCAAATCTGGATATTACTGAATACTGTCCATCAAATGATTACATAATAATGGTGAATGAATGCTTATTGTTTCCTAGTGATCATCTTTTTTCATGCTATAAATAATGTTAAATGTCCACAGGCAACAAATATCCACACAAATTGATCCGGAACAAAGGCACCACGTAAATACTTAGTTTTTCACACATTAAAATAATAAAAACACTAAAAAATTAAGTTAAGCACTTTCATTCCATACCAAGAACTTCTTCAGAACTGAACAATCACTTCAAAATTATATATATATATATATATATATATATATATATATATATATATATGTATATATATATATATATATATATATATATACACACACACACACACACACACACACACACACACACACACTCACTCACACACACTATTCACCCCACCCCTTTAATCACATGCTTTTAATTAACCATCTTAAAGCAGGAGCTAGAGAGGTACCCTCATTTATACCTGGAAAACTAGTTTCATTTAATTTGCTTTGCTATTTTAACTCTTTTACATTCAGATGTTCATCCATTATATGACCCTGAGGGTCCTTTCTGATAAAATCAATCACCTTAAAGCCAAATTTGTGTGCTGGAAAATTCAACACGTTTGTATAAGGTATTTGTGGGCTTGCCCTTTTTAATATCCAACAGGTGTTCATATACCCTTTCCCTCACCCTCCTTGAGGGTTTTTCCCCACATAAAAATAGCAAACTTTGGGACAAATAAATCATATTACATGACACACAATTAAAATGTTCTTTAACCTTAAATTTGACTCCATTAACATTAACTTATATATACCTACGTTGAGGGCAGGCACCACATTTATAGGTCCCCTGCCTCCCTGTTGATTGAGCAGATTTTTGTTATATTCTATTAGAAATTTAAATGATTTATCCTTTTTATAAACAATACTAGGAAAATTACCCATTTTTGTCGATAACAGAGGGTCCACCAAAAATATTTTCCAATTACTTTTAACACATTCTATTATACCTGAACTATCCAAAGTATAAGTGGTAATAAAGGCTGCTTTTATGGTGCTGCTGTTACTCTTTATATTACATAATTCTCTTACTACTTGTCCACTATTGGTTAAGATGGGCACATCTACCCCAAAGGAACTCTTCATAACTGTTTTGGACATTGAAAAAGGCCAGTGAGCCGAAAAGTACAGTTTTGTACCTACCATAAATGTAGATGTTCGAAGATCCACATTGCTGCAGTCCTTACACTTGGGTAGTCCGCTGTCCTCGGTCGGCCCGAATATCAAAGTATAAGGCTGATGTCGGTCAAGGCGCATTTGACTGACATCAGGACGTCAGGGTACAAATGCGCATGACCGACGTCATATCCTCAGTCTTTTCTTGCCCCAGATGTCAGAAGACCCTAAAAATAAAGGTCAAAACCAAAAGACAGCAAACAAACAACCAACCATCCTAGCACTAAAAATATGTACAATATATACAATATATACAATATACCTCATATTGACAACCCAACCCACACAACCGCCTCTAGCTACAGAGGGGAAGGAGGGAGGGTAAATTGGACTGCAGCAATGTGGATCTTCGAACATCTACATTTATGGTAGGTACAAAACTGTACTATGTTCTTCATCTCACATTGCTGCAGTCCTTACACTTGGGTAGAATCCCAAAGCAGAGGTAAGGGAGGATGGCCAAACTATAAGGAAGCAGGAGCTGCCAAAATGCCCTGCAAAACAGCAGTGGCAAAACCAGCCCTGGATTTAGAGTAAAGTGGTAGGTGATAATGCCTAGAGAAAGTATGCACTGAACTCCAAGTAGCTGCCTCCAAAATATCCTTAGTTGCCACCCCTCAAAAAAGCTGTTGAAGTGGCAGTAGCCCTAGTGGAATGAGGCCTAATCCCAGCTGGAATCTCCTTGCCATGATGGGAATAACAGAAAGCAATGCAAAACCCAATCCACTTAGAAATAGTTTGTTTTGACACAGGCTTGCCCTGAGAACTCAAAGCAAAAGAAACAAATAACTGCTGAGACTGCCTGAACCCTTTAGTTCTGTCCAAATAATATCGCAACTGCCTGTGTACATCTAAAGTGTGCAAAATCTTTTCCCCTTTATTTTGGGGATTTGCATAAAAAGTAGGCAAATGAATAGTTTGGTTTAAAGCCACACTAGAAACCACTTTAGGCATAAAGGAAGGATTAGTACGTAAAGATACCCTATCCTTATGGAAAATTAAGAAAGGCTCAACCGCCATAAGGGCCTGCAACTCAGAAACCCTTCTTGCAGAGGTAATAGCCAACAAAAAGCAGTCTTCCATGATAAAAACTTTAATTCAGTAGTAGCTGCAGGCTCAAAAGGTTGTAGAGTGAGTTTCTCCAACACAAAATTGAGATCCCAAGCAGGAGTAGGAGCTCTTCGTGGGGGTCTTATATTCTTTGCCCCTCTAAGAAATTGCCTGAACAAAGGATGAGAAAACAATGGTGGGTCACAATCATAGTGAGCCGAAATTGCTGCAGCATGAACCTTAATAGAAGAGAAGGACAAACCTTTGTCCAGTAACTCAGTAAGATATTGAAGAGCCACACTTAAATTAGGCTCAGAAACATCAAAATCCTTTGCTGCACTCCAAAATAAAAATCTCTTCCATTTATCTGCGTACACTTTCCTTGTACTAGGCCTTCTAGCTTCCAAAATAACATTCAAAACTTGCTGTGGAAGTGGAGGCCCACTATGGTTCAAAACAGAATATGCCAGGCTGTTAGGTGCAGAGAGTGAAGCTTGACATTGAGCAAATGACTGTCCTCCTGAGACAACAGGTGTGGAATCGAAGGCAAAGGCCATGGAGGCTTCCGTACCAGGCTTCTCAGTAATGGGTACCAATGCTGTCGAGGCCAATCTGGAGCTATCAAAATCATCCTTGGCTTGTCTTGTCTGGCCTTTAGTAGTACCTTTGGGAGGAGAGGCAGAGGCGGAAAGGCATACACATGAAGATTGCTCCAATTGAAGGAAAGAGCATCCACTTTCCAAGCTGTGGGATGAAACCTTTTTGTGCAAAACTTTGGCAGCTGGTGGTTTAGTGGAGAAGCGAACAGATCTATGTCTGGAGTTCCCCATGACACTGTCAATTTCTGAAATACATGAGGATCCAATTTCCACTCGTGGGGATCCATAATTTGTCTGCTCAACACATCTGCTAAGGAGTTCTGTGCTCCCGGCAGAAACCTTGCCTGAAGATTTAGCTGTAAACTGAGAGCAGTCTCCCACAAAATCATTGCTTGCCTGCATAGAGGATAAAAATGTGTTCCGCCTTGCTTGTTGATGTACCACATGACAGTTGTGTTGTCTGTTAGAATCAACACCTGCCCTGGAAGAAGTAAATCCTTGAAAGCTATTAATGCAAACTGGACTGCTAACATCTCTTTCAAGTTGATATGTAGATGTTGTAGTCTGGCAGGCCACTTGTCTTGTATCCACTTTCCATTCAGATGAGCTCCCCAAGCTTTGTCTGAGGCATCTGTCGTTAGAATCTGACTCGCCTCTGGCCGGGTCACAGAGATTCCCTTGTTTAGGTGACATTCCTGAGCCCACCACAAAAATTCCTTTTGAATGCAAGGTATTATTTGAATGACAGTGTCCAAATCCTGGCAGTGCTGTGTCCATACATTTTGAGATACCATTGTAGCTTCCTCATATGCAGTTTGGCATTGGGAAGCACCAGAATACAAGATGCCATGAACCCCAAGGCTTGAAGGACTGTCCTTGCAGTCAGCCTGGACTGATGAGACAACTGATGAAAGTAAAGGGAAAGATTCTTTTGTTTGTCCGGGGTCAAAAGGCCATCTGGGATGCTGTATTCAGTCTCACACCCAGAAAGCACATGTCCTGAGAGGGTACTAGACTGGACTTTATTTCGTTCACAGAATACCCCAGGCATCTTAGCACTGCTATCACATAATCCAAATGATGAAGAAGCTCGTCCCTTCCTTGAGCCAGAATCAGGCAATTGTCCAAATAAGGATAGATCTGTATTCCTTTTAACCTGAGGAAAGCTATCACTGGAGCCAGAACCTTCGTGAACACTCTGGGCGCAGTAGATAAGCCAAAGGGCAATGCAGAGAACTGATAATGAGAAGTCCCAGCTCGAAAACGCAGATACTTCCTGCAACTCAGTCTGATAGGAACATGAAGATAAGCCTCCTTGAGATCCAAAGTTACCATCCAATGATCTTTGCCCAGCAGAGGTAAAAGCTGCTGTAACGTCAACATTTTGAACTTGGGAATGTCCAGATAAGTGTTGAGGATCGATAAGTCCAAAATTGGTCTCCACGTGTTCCCTTTCTTTGGTACTAGGAACAGGCGAGAATAAAATCCTAGGCCCACTTCTGGCATAGGGACCGGCTGTATGGCCCCTATTTGGAGTAACAGAGAAATTTGCTTGAGAGCCTCTATTCTTTGTTGAGGAGGAACGTCTGGCATGCCTTTGAAAGGAGGCAAGGTATGGAAATAAAACCTGTAACCGTGGTAAATGATATCCAATACCCATCTGTCTTGGGTAATTAAACTCCAATTTTCTTTGAAAAGTGCCAACCTTCCTCCCAAAGGTGCTGCCAGACGAGAAGGTTCTGGCAGCTGAAAAGGTAGGTCATTGGGTCTGTTTACGAAAGGACTGACCCCTGCCCTCACCTGAAGACTGTGCAGGAGAACTCCCTGTTCTAGGCCTGAAAGAGCCCTGAGCTCTGCCCCTACCACGTCTAGATCTACCCCTAGACTGGGAATCATAAGAAGGATATGTCCACCCCTTAGTAGGCCAATTTCTACTAAACTTTGGAGGCTGAACCTGCAAAAAATCTTTAACAGTCTGCATAGACTTAGCCTTGTCTTCCATTTTCTTTAAAACTGTCTCAACAGGAGAACCAAACAACACATCAGATTGTAAAGGAGCATCTAAAATCCTTGTCTTAACATGGTCAGATAAATTCTGATCTCTCAGCCAGGCGTGCCTGCGAAGAACTGACCCAGTGGCAGCCACCCTAGACGAGGCCTGTACAGCATCAAAACCACATTGCAAAGAATGCTTACCCACCTATTCAGAAACATGTACTAAATCTTGTAACTCTTTACAATCAATACCTTCCGCCAGAGCATCAACCTTAGACTTCAATTGAGACAGGAGATAGTTCTGGTATTTCAACATGTGAAACTGGCAATTCAAAGCCCTCATAGCTAGAGTGGAAGAAGTATAAACTTTCTTTCCCCATCTATCCAAGGCCCTGGCCTCTTTATCTGCAGGAACCGGATTCTTGACAACAGAAGCCTTAACACCTTTAGGCCCCTGACTAACAGTTTCTGGGTCTGCCCTAGGACTCTTAAAAAGATACTTATGAGCTTCAGGCACCCTATAATACCTATCCGGTTTAACAGGAGCAGGAGGCAAAGAATCAGGATTAAGAGAAGCCTCTGTAAAACATCTTCCACCACATCCAAAACAGGAGGTATAGCCAAAGGCCTATGCTGGGGTAAAACAAAATTCCCTAAGCCTTTTCCTGGAATCAGAGAAGTCCTGACCTTCCCACTTAAAATGCTCCCTCATGGAATGAAGAGTTTCTGAAAAAGAAAAATCCTCAGGAGGAGAAGCAGAAGGAGTAGAATCATCCACATCAGAATCAGAATAAGTGGAATACTCCTGCAAGTCTTCAGCCGAAGACTCTGAAACATCGAAGCCTGCTCAAAACTCCCTAGCTCAGGCTCCACCCTAGGCCTCTTATCAGGAGGGGTAAAGAACCCCTAATCAAAGTAATCAAATCTTCTGCCATTTTAAGCATATGCTTCTTGGGCACAGTTCCTGAAGAACTAGGGGTGACACCAACTGAAGCTAAACCTGGCCTGCCTCTGGGAGAAGCCTTGGAAACAGAAGGAGAGGGCCTAACCACCCTAGGAAGGGAGGGGAGTATAGTAACCTGAGAAGCCCCATCAGCCTGACCTGCCTCCTGAGAGGCCACATCCTGCAATAACAAAGTCTCTCCCTGGGATCCCAAAGAAACCTCCGGTGGAACCACCAGCTCCACCGACACCTCTAAAGAACCAGCGTCCGGTACAGACGGTTCTTCTAGCCTAGGCTTAACTGCTTTGTCCTTGCGCTTCTTCGAGGAAGTGGGCGTCGGAGCATCCGACGGCATTTTATAATTGCACCTCTTCCCGAAGACTAACCTGGCACAATCTAACCTTCTCTTTATAGTGCGCTTATTGAATCTAGCACAAGAGCGACACCCAACAACATCGTGCTCAGGCCCTAAACAAGGAATACACAAAGTATGATAGTCTCTATGCGGTATCGGTTTCCCACAAGAAATACAATTATTCACTTTTTCTGACATCCGGTAAACCACTGAGGCAAGAAAAAACTAAAATATTCCCCAACGGGGTACTTAGCCAACTTTGACTCGGTCTGAAACTCCGAAATCGAACAATTTCAGAACGCCAACCGGCACTTGCAACGCTGCTTCTGCATCGGACCATGCGGCAAAAAAGACTGAGGATATGACGTCGGTCATGCGCATTTGTACCCTGACGTCCTGATGTCAGTCAAATGCGCCTTGACCGACGTCAGCCTTATACTTTGATATTCGGGCCGACCGAGGACAGCGGACTACCCAAGTGTAAGGACTGCAGCAATGTGAGATGAAGAACATCAGGTCTGTTTTTGTACATTAAAAGAAGTTTGCTCCAGTTAAGTGCTGGCTATTTGTCTTTTTATGTTTTGCTTTTTGGGTCTGAGCACCTGCTGTCCTTGCAGAGGTCTTGGTTTGGGACTGTTCTACTCCAGGATATTTTGTTTTGGAAATATTTTTCCCGACATTTGTGTTTCACTTATAGCCATGGCAGGAATCAATCTGAATGTCTGGGTTATCTTAAAATAAGCAGATGGCAACAATCTGTCTCAAATACATTTACTTTTGCATAAGTACAGTGTAACCACTGTAACATATGCCCATGTTTACAAAGCCCCATTGTGAGGATCCATTAAAGGGCCTAGCATGAGCCATGTGCTGAAAAGACCCTGATCCCACAATCTCTCAATTTCTGATTCAGCGACATGTTATCCTCAAACAAGGTAAGACCTCATTATCAGCTATTTTGCATATCTTTGAATAACATTTGCTATCAAAACATGCATCATTGCTGATCTGCACATCATTGTTACAAACTGCTGCTTGCGTAGGCAGTGGTGTCCCCCACACACAAGTACACAAAACATGAACACACACAGAATACCAAAGTCCCATTACTAGACCCTAATCTGCCTGCCATCCCATGGTTCCCTCAACCATGTAATAGCTGAAGTGCCATTATGGCATGAATCTATTATTCTCTGGCAGTCAAGTGTATCATCTAGACCTGATGGTGCCATTACAACACTAACAGTAATCCTTTGTGTTCTAGTGTATCCCCTACCCCTAATCCATGTACTGCTGTTGCCAATGTGGCACTTCTGATCACAGTAATCCATGGTATCTGGTGAATCCCCCCACTCACCAATCCTGGTTATGCTCTCAGTGCCATTAAAGTACTTCAGAATTTGCTTTATATTTGGTGTCTAGTGATGTTTCCACTACACAGTCACTGTTGTGCTGTCTGTGCCATTACAGCACTTGTTTTAAGATAATTCTTGGAGTCTAGTGGTTATCCCCTCCCCAGTCACCATTTTGCTTTTAGTGCCTTTATTGCACTTGCTTTAATAGTATTCCCTGTTGTCTACTGGTCCCCCCAATCCCTGTTGTGCTGTCGGTGCCATTACAGCCCTTGCTTTAAGAGTATTCCTGGAGTCTAGGGGCTCCTCACCCCAAACTGCTGATCCTTGCACCATTGTTGTGACTGGTGGTTGAACATGGCCTGTACTATAACTTGGTGGAGATAGCAGTGTAGATGCCTTCCTGGAGGTGGTTATGGGGATAGATCACATGGCTACTTAGCATATACCTTCCCCCAGAATGGTTCCAGCTGTATGTGGTACTGTAGGTCTTCATGGCAGAGGACCATGCAGCACCATGTTAGCACTGTTTTCGAATATAAAAAAGTTACCATGACTTGTTTAAAAGATGTACATGTAGAGGTAAACTTTATGTAGGGGAATGAGAATGGATTGCTTCCAGAGTCTAGGGGATCTACCATCTTGGAAAGAAGGATTTATAGATGTAGAAAATGGGTATGCACTGCCTTCTTCAGTTATTTTGTGAGATATTTTACTGGTAACAACTACTGACTGTCCAGAACTGTCAAAGAAAGCTTGTAAGTATATGATGGGTCCAGTATGTAACCACGAGCGAGTCCACCAAATGAACTTCAGAAAAATATTAATAGTATGAGTGTTTGCATTGTGCAAACAAACACACTAATTTTATTCAACATTGTTATACACCTTCCATCCTTGAAATGACTACAGACTTCATCAGAACAACTGAATACATGCACCACCTCTCCTGATATAGGCACACTCTTTCTCTTGAGCACCCTAAGGACTCCTCTTGAGCACACTCCTTGATTCTTTGACCCAACAAACTCTTTCACTTGGTGGAGTTGCTTGTGGTTACTTACAGGACCCTTTCCTCATATATTTATAAATATTATGTTGGTAGGTTATCAACAAATAAGAGATGCCAAATTATTTTTTTATAAATTATTTATTATGGTGGTAGGAGTTGAGATAAGTGAGAAGGTAATTGTGGCAGTATCCATGTCAATTACTGATGTTTTGGGTGCATTGGGTTTATTATAGCAATTAGCAACATTTATATTGGATTAAATTTATTTTCCAGCTATGATAGTGTGCTTCATCTGTGAAAGGGCAGGGTTGTGATTTTTTACCTGGTTGTATAAGCTGATTAAGGACTAATCAAATGTCTTTTGGATTTTTACAGTGATTTTTCCAGTAGATTAATATAGTAGTTTTGCTTTGCTTTAGAATGGTACTCACAATTAGGTTTCATCTGTGCTGATACATTTTTTCTGTATGCCAGTTTTCTATGCTTTATCTCTGATATTTATTAAGTTTTTTTTTTTTGTATTTTTTATTTTATTTTATTTTCATATCTGGTATAAGCTATGGTGCGATATTTGATTTGGCTCTTTTCTTGTGCTTAGATGCTAGAGTTTAATATGGAGAGCAATATTTTGTTTAAGTGAGTTACAATGTCCTCTAAAGACAATATTTTAATGACTCCCAGTTGCTATGCTTAAAGATAGACAAGAATATTTCTTTACTCAATTTGGTTGCATTTCTTGGAATTTTATATCAGATGTTTCTATGTATTTTGGTACGTTTTCGTATAGCAGATATTGAGTCATGATCATTAATGGTGTCAGTTATAATTTCTACATTAGAAATTGTGTTGAAATCTGTTGCTAGTATTCAGTCCAAATATATTATTTCAGTAGGAATGGTCCAAAAAAGATGAAATAGGATTGTTCAAGACAGTATTAAGCATAGCAGGTCCTGGACTAAGAAGGATGTCCCCACATTCATGAAACTGAAATTATTTATGAATAACTTTTTTCCAGTATCTAGATTTTTGCATTAAACATTAGATACATCTGATTAGAGGTTTGTTTTTTGGCAAAGATTTTTGAATTAACAGGTCAGTGTTATTCCAGTGAATTATTCTATTTTCTTCTATAACATGACTTCTATCTAAGTTATGTTTTAAATTATGTTTAGCAGCTGAAATTGCAGATGATTTTAATTAAAATGTTTCAACACATCTTGGTTAATTAATACTTCTTATATAAGGCATAGATAATTAAATGTTTAAATGTTGCCCTTCTCATCAATTTTTTTCTTTATCCCACTTTTAAGACATTTACAATAGTTATGTAATTTTTAGGTTCAGTTGAGATTTAGTTTCCAGTATTCTTTTGATATCATCTCCAGCCACCTGCAGTTCTAAATAAAAGGGAACTGAGTGACTTAATATTTGGGGAATCACAATGTCCTTCCTCATATTTAAAGTTATGAGCCTATGACCTTACAAAGACACATGTAATAGTAAACTTCCCAAACAATGAGAAAAGCATTAGCTGAACCAGAGGCGTCATCTATGTATTACTTTGAATCACAAACTTTGGAAAAAGGGTTCCCTTATACTTCATTTCTTTTTCTGTACATATTAAATGTTTACTTCTGCCAACTTCTTTTAGTACCTTAGTATGCATTGCAAAATTTCTTAGATGGCATTTGTTTCAAAGCAGAAATGTTGAAATAGAGTTAAAAATCACTTAATGGAGAACACTGATCTACATAGGTGTATAAGATGCCTTAAGGTCAAGTAGGTTGCACTGACCTTTTAAATTGGTGGATCTACCCAGAATGAAGTATCCTTTGGGCTCTTGCTTCCCTGGGTAACACAAGTTAGACAAACCTAACTTTTCTAGATAATGTCTCAGAGTTAATTAGTTAAGATATCATTACACTGTACATGGAATATGCCTATAATAATAAGCATTAATACCCTTCATCTAGTGATCATACTCCATCCGACATAGCATGAGCTCCTCCACAATGTCCAGATATGCTCAATCAACAAGTGGAAAGACTGAATCTATCCTAGATCTAGTTAATGCTCACCAACTGCTCCACCCTCCAAGAGTCACTACTGATCTGATCCATTTTGCTTAACAGAAATATGTATACCCTTCCAGTATGGTAGGCAAAGGTTACCACTCAGGCTCCTATTGTAGCCTGCCCTTGATCACACTTTACCTTCCTTTTAATTAAACACATATCTAAATCCATTAAAAGTTTTTTCATGTCCATATCAATCAATTCTGCCTCACCCCCCCGATCCGTGATCAATGATAGATACAAATCAGAGCCATCCCTACACACCTAGTCCATAGCAGAAATAACCAAAGCTGCTGGCTACTCCCTCCCTCACTTTGTGTATAATTTGCATATACACTGTTGAACAACCAACACAGTCAGCAACTAACTTTCCTCCCCAAAATAGCAAGATGATAAAGTACTGTACAACAACCCATGCCAACGAGTATCAGCAGATAGTATCTCTTCCTTCCAGATTTGTCAGTGATCAGTGCCCCCACCTCCAGTGAAACCTAACCTCTGTATCAGCAGCCACCATTACCATGACAAATATATTGTGGGGTCTCCTTATCCAGGGTGTGCCAGAGACAATGCCCAAATCCCTCAACCATAATGTTAATGCTTTTAAGTTTTAAACTTTGGCACATGTATGATTCATGCAAAATGGCATTATTAATTAAAATTCTGAAATTTATTGCAATTCTTTTAAATGTATCCTAAGAATAATATCTCTCTACATCAATTTGTATACTAATACTTTTCCTAGTATTAAGTATCAAGTCAATACTGATAGCCCATTATTTGAAAGTTTAAACCTTCTTCATATTTTTTCAGATAAAATATTTATCCAAGATCACTATCATTTAATCTGAGAAGTGGAGAGAATTACATGTATCAACTATGTATGGGCGTCATATATAGTTATAGGTTTGTTTCACCTCAGTCTGACTGAAAAGGCACTTGAAAAAGAAAATGAGTTCCTGTGTCTCCTCTCAGGAGGAACATTTGCCACCAAAAAAGTAACTTCAGGACATTTATAATGAAATTGTTTAATATAAAAACCCATTATGAAATACGCACTGGCAAAGCATACTGTCAGTTTCCTTCAGTTGTCACAGTAACTTATCAATGAAGCACAACCCTTCTGACATATTTTCTGATCTTACAAGTGTTATCCATACTGAAAGCTTAAGATATAATAATGGTCAACATTTTGTTTCACTAAGAACCTGAAACTGTACACCTTAAAGGTATTTTAACTGTATTAGTTTTGCTACTGTATTACAGACAAAATAGAACATTCAAAGCCCTAGTGATAACCAGAGCACTTCGTGATTATTTAAAAAATAACTAATTAAATAAATGAATAAAATAAAACAATAAAGCCTACTTCACTGGCTCAAGAAACACACTGTCTGATTATGTCCAGTGAAAGACAAATGCTCTAATTTTGTGGTTTACACAATAAAAGCTCAGTGCATTTTTTCATAAGGTCATAGGTAGGTACTAGGCTATCGGCCCAAGGGCCTACATAAGCCTAGCCAACAAGGTTCCCTGGCTTACGCCACCCAAGAAAGTTATTTTCCTGTGCCACGGTCGAGCAGAGACACAGAAGTGTTCCCCGGGGTGTATTTCCTATTTCCCATCCACTCATCAAGATTTTTCTTGAAGAGTGCTAATGAAGAACTTTGCTTGACATAGATAGGTAGTCTGTTCCAGAGTATGAGAAGTCTCTGGGACAGAAATCTATCCCTCCAGCATGTCCTGTTTATTGTGGTGACAAGGTTTAGGTCCCTAGAGCGTATAGCTTGGAGGGATTGGGATTTCTTTAGGTGTAGCACATCCAACAGCTCTAGGTTTGACATAGTTTTATATGTTAGGCAGAGATCACCTCCAAGTAGGCAATATGCTACAGAGTAAAGCTGGAGTTTTTTGAGGCGGTCAGTGTAGAACATTTGTTTGAGGCCAGTAATCCTCTTCGTGAGGTACTTTTGTGGCCTTTCCAGCTGCTGCAGATTTCTTGTGAGGTACATTCCAAAAGTGATGTTGTACTCTATAATGGGTCTAATGAGTAACGAGTAGGGGGGAACAATGACCTCTTTTTTTCTGGATGAGAAACCTTTTATGATGAGGTGTGCCATGTAGGACATCCTGACTACTGTGGTGATGTGACTATCAAAGGAGAGACTACTGTCCACTTGGGTCCCAAGGTCTCATCACACATTCAGTGTTAAGTAGATTGCTGCCAATGTGGTAGTTTATGGGTACAGAGTTTTTACCAAAGGTGATAACACTGCACTTTTTGGCATTGAGCTTGAGGCCATGACTCTGACACCAGGCATCTGTCTCAGTGAGGCCCTTCTATAGGATGCCCACATAATTTGTGAACTTGACTATGGCTCTTAGTTTGCAGTCATCTGCGAACTTCGTTAGCCAGAGGCCTTCTGTGTTAGCCTGTACTTCAGAGAAGTAGATACCAAACAGGAGAGGTCCCAGGACGGAACCCTGTGGTACTCCACTTGTCACTGCTTTGAGGTCAAATTTGGAGTCTGCAACTTTTACAGTGTGGGTTCTGTCAGTGAGCCAGTTGGCAACCCATCTTGTGACGTAGGGATTTATACCTAGTTTAGTGAGTTTAGGTATAATTCCAGAGTGGGGGATGGTGTCGAAAGCCTTGGCGAAGTCAAGATAGGCTGTGTGAACCACCTTACCCTCATCTACAGCTTTGGTGACTGCCTCATAGAAGTCGATGAGGTTCAGGAGGCATGATCTGCCTTTCACAAACCCAAACTGGGTGGGATCCAGAGTTTGGTGGTTACTAATGTCTTTGTTTATGAGTTCCATGATGATATGTTCCATGGCCTTGCAGATCAGGCTCGTCAGGCTAATAGGTCGAGAGTTCCCGGGATCAGTGATGGCTCCCCCTTGGTGGAGTGGGATAACTGTTGCTGTGTGCCATTCAGTGGGCACAAAGCCTGATGCTAGGCTATTATTGAACATGGTGCTTAAGTGGGGAGCCAGTTCGTTCTGAAGTTCACGTAAAACGCAGCCTGGGAGGTTGTCCGGTCCCATGGAAGCTGTGTTTTTGGCTTTAGAGAGTGCAGCTTTTACCTGCATAGTTGTGATTACAGGGACTGTGCATTCTTCCTGTATAGATATGGGCCCTATAGGGGGTGAGGGGGGGTAAAGTTAGCACTGAACCTATCTGCCAGGATGTTGGTAATATCAGTTGGTTCTGTAATTTTCATGCCGTTGTGCTGTAATTCAGAGCAGATCTGGGTGTTGCCATCAAGATTCTTGACATAGCTATATAATGCTTTCTGGTTGTCCTTAGAATTAGTGGCAATTTTGTTTTCGTAGCTAGCTTTGGAGGATCTTATAAGGGATCTCATTTTCTTACTGAGGCTGACCAGGGAGCTTCTCCACTCATGGGACTTTACTCACTTTTGCAACAGTTTCTTCCTTCTGTTGTACAGTTTGTTTATGACAGGGGACCACCAGATTGGCTTCCTTTTTTTGGAGGATAGCATCTTGGTTCTGTTTGGGATAGCACGTGTAAGTGCTTATAGAGTGCATTTGTGTAGGTTTCAGCAGTTGTAACTGCATTGTCCATCTGCATGGGTGTCATGAAGTTCACCACGTCTGTCTTAAGAAGCATGAAGCTGGCTTTGGAGACATTTTTTACCATGGTTTCCTTAATGGCGGGTGGGGGCGAGATGTGGATATCAAAGGTGATTAGCTTATGGTCAGATCGGACCAACGAGGAGTTGACTACAGGTGTGGAACACCAGTCACTCATGTTGGTAATGACCAGGTCTAGGATATTGTTGCCCCTGGTAGGGGTGTGGATAAGTTGATCCAGGGCATTAGCGTTTATGAATTCCAGAAAGCGTTGAGCTAAGGAGTTGGTACATGAGTAGTTTTCCCAGTTAATGGTGGGGTAGTTGAAGTCGCCCATTATTAGGGTGTTTGGTTGAACCCTAATATTTTCCAGTACATCAAGAAAAGAGGAGTGGGAATCCTGGGGCATGGTGGGGGATCTGTAGCAAGCTACAATTTGGATTGCAGTTTTGCCCAAAGTTAGTTGCACTTGGATAACCTCGGATGCATTATGCTCAGCAACTAGCATGGAGGTGTGGATATCCTTAATGAATATGGACACACCTCTGCCTTTGGTGTTTTGGTCCAGGTTACATGGCCAAAACGTGTGGTAGGAGTTATAGCCTGGTAGTGCAGGGGTGCTCTCTGGAGCCTTGAACCAGGTCTCAGTCACTGCACAGATATCGATGTTTTCCATTTTAAGGAGTGCCTCGAGTGAGTGCATTTTGTGATTTAGACTTCTAGCATTGAGTAGCATTACCCTCAGTTTTTGCTTGCCTGTTCCTTTTATGGTGGTGAATTTATTTGAACCTTGCCTAAAAAAGGCACTATAGGGGCAGCAAGAGCCTCAGCCAGTATCCGGAATCCCAGGGGCAACAGGTGTAGGCCATCTGTGGCAAAGCATCATGGTCTGTCAACAATGTCATCCCAAGCAGACAGATACTGGATCCCCTTAGAATGACACCAGAAGCTTAGCCAATTGTTGAAGTAATTTTGTCCTTGTACTGCGGTATTATTCTGGGCGATGGTAGAATCCTACTCAGGGCTAGGGTCATACCTGCCTGGGCTACAAGATCAGAGAGCTCTTCCATGTCTCTTTTCATGTAGTCCAGGGAGGTATGTCTCAGGTCATTCACATCAACATGGACAATGACAGAGTCATATTTGTACTTGTTGTGGAGTGACCTGAGTGCGTGGGTTATGTGGCAGATCTTGGCACCCGACAGGCAGCTGACAGTAACCTTCTCCTTGTTTAGCCTGGTGAGTGGGACATCAGTGTGCCTGACTAAAGAGTCACCTATGACTAGTGTGTTGGGTATGTTGTTTTGTCTTACTGGCTGTGGTTGAGTTGTACTCTGAGTCTGTGGGCTATGTGTCATTTGGGTTGTGTTGGGGGATGGAGGTTGCTTGCGTTTCTGCTTTGCAGGTCTCTGTTGCTTAGACAGATTATTATTGAGAGCCTCTGCAATTGTTTTTGTGTTACTATGTGTGGATATTGGTGGTGTATATTTAGTGAGACTGTGATGAGTGTGGTGTGGTGCAAATGTTTACCTTCTCCTCATGACTGTCAAGTTCAGTCTTGGTTGGAAAGAGCTTTACCTCCAGTTTGGCTAGATAAGTGCATCTTTCACAGGTTGTAGTGTTGGGTGGTAGGAGGAGAGGGTCATCTGTGTACATGAGGCAATTTCTACATTGCCTCAAGATGCACAGATTCATCAGATAGACAGGAGAGAACACTGGGAGCTGACCCTTGGACATGCCTGAATAAAAATATATTTTCCTCTAGATAAGTGAGGAAAGTGAGTACAAGAGCTGTTTTTCTCTAAGCAAGTGAGAAAAGTAAGTACAAAAACTGTTTTTCTCTAGGTAATGAGGAAGGTTGAGTGCTATAGTAATTAGTAGCTTATTTAGTGCTTACAAGTTCTGAACAAGTGCTGAGCATGAATAAGCAAATTTAAGTGCTAAAACTAAGAATCTGTATCTGCACTAGATGAGTTGCAGGACAGAAACAAATGCAAATGCAGGCTTTCAAATCAGAAAGTTGAGAGGATGGAAAAGATTGCCCAAACGGCCAATAACTACAGTTTCTGGGCCAGAACTATTCCTTATGTGGTAGACAGGTTACCTAGTGCTTACCACTCCCACTGATATGCTAGAAGGCTTCCCTCCAACACAAAAAGGCTTCGGGGCTCAGAAACTTACATACAGTCCTGGATACAACAAATCTGTATCTGAAACACTAGTTACAGGAAAGGTAGGAAACAGGCTTAGAGTTTTTTTTTTTTTTACAGAAAAGTAGCAAACACAGTAGTAAAAACAATTCACATGCAGTGCAAGCTAGCACATGAGTATGTAGCAATATTAGACTAATCACAGTTTAAAAATGCAATTAAATTAAAAAGGATTAAAAGCAAGTGCGGAAAGAGTTTATTAGGTAGAATGTGGTAAAGAGATGGGACTGGGGGAGTGTCCCAGATCAAATCTACATGGGGGCGGGCAACTGCAAAAGCCACCAAATTTAAACTACAAGCCAAAAATAGGGAGGGTGGATGGGACAAAACAGTTTCAAAAGAGATCTAAGCAACAACTAACGGTACAAACTCTAAAACCAAAAAAATATACCCAGCTCTCTATATTTGCAGATAGGTTGGAAAGCAGTCTCTCAGAACAGGGAGACAACAGTTTCAACTGAGATTTAAGCAACAATTAAACTCAAACCTAAAAATATATACTCAGCTCTGTATATTTGCAGCTAGACTGGAAGGCAGTCTCTCAGAACACAGGTTCCAGCAATTAAATTATTCAATGCAGAATACCTTGGTTTTATTTTATAATACACAGAAATGGCTTTTGTTCTAAAAGTGCAGAGTACAAATAGTAAGAAAATTATGTATACGTTAAAAGTCAGTTGACACTCCGGCATAGCCCACTTCTACCACCCTAAGAGGCTACCTTAAGCAGCAAAAGCAGCATTAAAAACAGAAGTACCTTATTTAAAATACTTGTTGCAAATAAGAAAAGAAATAGTCCTGTTACCTTGTTGAAACTTTGCTGATTATAAAACATTGCAAGTTGTCTGAGGATGGATCCTTAGTTGTTACTGTTAATTATTATCACTTTGGGATCCTGATTGTGTTAACTCATAATGTACAAAAAACAATGATGAATGCATAAATCAAAACAGAAGCTGGTACTCCAAATTCTGAGAACTGCAAATACAACATGAAGTGCAGTTAGTCAGAGGGGCTAGTTGAAGTCAAAGAGTTAACCATTGATAAGTGACTGGCTTGCACTTCAGTTTGCTTTTGGTTGTCAAATCTTCCAAAATGATTATAAAGTAGTGGCATTTATAAAGTGGGACTAATAGAGGGAGAAAGGTGCCCCAGGCAAAACAGCCTGCATTTCAGAGCAACGACTGCCATATTGGACAGACTGTATTTTTTATTTCCAGCACATACAATGGTGTAGAGGATGCTGGCAGCTTGTGCAATGGTAGGAGCAGTACACAGTGTAACTAACTTGTACATTTTGTGTCTGATGAAAATTATGGGGAAAAATAATTTTTGCACACATTCTAAAGTCAGTGGAGGGGCCACAGTGTTATTGCTTAATAGCACAAACCACCCTTACATATCACTATCAACAAATACAGCTGCACCAAAATGATTTTGCTCACTTAAGAGGATTTTATTCTTTGGGAAAATAGTACAGAAACAAAAAAGTGCAATATGTCCAATTATTTTAATTGTGAATGATTAATTAAAAAAAGTCCCTAAATTATATAAACCTGCAATTTCATTATAGTGTTTTGAATGTAGTTCTTAAAATGACACATTCAATAGTTGGTTAATATCTTTTGTATTTATATGGGGGTATGTGTGCATGTTGTGGAGTCCTGCCACATCAAAAGACTATTTGTGACCTCAGAGCATATTATATTACATACAGGGGTTAGGGATGAAAATAACCATCTGCTTGGGGATTTGGGGGACTTATCCTCCCCTTCATATAGGACTGCTGAGTCATTTATTTTTTATAGACAAAAGTCTGATAAAATGGTCCCTCGATGCAGCAGAACTTAGACTATTATATCATATCCTTAAGGCTGGCATATGATGAATAGGATTCCTGCATTAATAACTAGAATTTCCAAAAGGCTTGTCACAGTAGGAACATTTGTTCTTTGCAAACATGGCATCAGTGACTGACAGCATTGTTGTATTTCATCAGTGAGCAATGACAACTTCTTTACTTAGTGAGAGCTGCTTAAATGTCCCGGAGAGATATTCTAAAATGACTCCTACATATCACTAGTGCCTAAGGCTCTAATCATGAAACTTCCAAAAGCAAAGCTAGTCAGCTCAAAATGAAAATCTAACAAAGGCTTTTACCATTATACTTGATTTAAAAAAAGAGAATGATATTGTGATTCTTATTTACATACTTCCTAAAGACAAAAAATATTGATTTTTTTCCCTTATTTATTTTGCAACATTACATCACCTAAAATCTGTTCAAATATAACCTTGGGTGCAAACAGTAATTTACATAGTATGTTTAAATTTTAAAAATACGTACTTTAGAATATTAAAGATCACAAAAAGAACTCTTGCACTATTACTAATTAACTATAACATAATTTTAAATCAGAATTTGAATGTCAAACTTGTATAATCATTCAAAAATCTGTCTGTCAAACCTTTGTAGTCATACTAACAACCTTAACATGGCATAAATAACTTAAGGAACCACAGTGTTGTATTCCACTAAATGTCATCATCACATACTGACAGGACTGTACTGTGAAAAGCTAGGGCATTTGGTATTTCTTCATTTGATCTGTGAGTTTATTAAAGTAAATGCCATTTTTAGAAGATGGATGTGCCATATTACTGCCTTTTCAAAATGAATCCAGTGACCTCTTTCAGGAAAGGCAGGGGGGCTTGATTTAGTAACACTGATACACAAGTTATCCACACCATCCACCAGAAAGTATTGTATTATACCATCTTTGTTTTTATAACTTGAATTTGTATACATGCAGCGAGGAAGAATATCATTATTACTTCACACTATGATTATTGCTACTAGGCAGCATAGCATGTAACAGCTGGATAAAATTATACCATTGATTTGTTTTCCTTATTAATTACATTGTTTTGGGTCTGATAAAAAATAATCAGATTTCATCTCTCTGTATCTATCAAATAATCATCCAGTGCAAAGGCTGCATAAACCCTATTGAACAGCTTTATTTATTCCATTCTACTAATTCCTGTTATGAACAAAATATCTTCTATACACCAGCATCATGGCTGTAACTTTTCATTCCTCTGCTTATGAGTCAGGGCCCCATTAACTAAGCAATTAGAATTTTACTGCAGCTGACAACCAGCATATAATGAAGAAGCAGAGAAAATCTATGCAACAGTTAAACACTGGCAGAAGAGGCATGATGAATTGTACATGGTAGCAAACTATAAATCTGTCAAAAACAGCACAGCAAAGCAAATGTGCATTCAGTGTAACACCAGGAATAGAAAAACTATTTATTATAGTCATGTAACAGAAAAACTCCTTTCATGTTTTAATACAGTTACATCTTATCAATGAGCCAAAGTAGCCATGTAATCCTTTCAACCAAAATTCATTACTTAAGAGCATTAGTTAACAGATTCAATTTCCACTGAGCAGCATTTTCTAGGATCATTTTTTTACTTTTTCTTAAGACACAGAGGCATTCAAGGAATAAGTCACATTTCTCTTGGTGAGTTATACTATATGTCATGCAAAATTTTCAAGTAATAAAACATTTGTATGACAGGCTATGCTAATGATTCAGCCTTACTGGCACATTGCTATCTGATATTAAAATGACAATGACAATATCTTAGAAGACGGATTTCTTATACATGCTACATATTTGCCAGAATGGGCTCCCTCTGAAAGTTAAAGAAGCACTGTGTTCCTGAGAACTTTGAAAATTTAAATACAGTTATGAGGTTTACATGCAAAATTTAAAACTCCTATACCTTAGAGAATCCTTATCTTTCTGAGGTATAGTAATTTCATAGCATATTTAAGATTCATATTTCTTATTTAAAATCTGCTCTTACATTTTCTAAGGGACAGAATGTGGAATATCACATTTCCCAATGCAGATAGGGAGCCAGCTAGAACTATTATGTAGTGTATAGAATGAGCTGATTATGCTCAGACAAACCAGTTAAGCATCAGAATGGAGCAGGACCTGACCTTAACAAATGTTAAGCACCCCCACAAAAGTTTTTAAAGTTGGGTCCCATACTAGACAGTAAAATCTGCCTGTACTAACTAGCAAATGACAGATGCAGAACAAAACACTTGTTTCTGCCTGTTATCCAAACCCTTAACATGTCTGTAGATTCCTGTACAAAAAAAAAATGAAAATGTTGTTAAATAGTAGAAGGATGTGTGCTCACCTGAATAATCTGAAGAATGTGAAACCTGAAACTTAAGTGTATGTCATTATTTAGTGACTTCCAGCCTCAGTAGTTTGTCTGAAAACTACATATTAGGCACAGACCAAAAATATGCAGCAATAAGTTAGATGCCCTGTGAAAATCTAGACATACAAGAGATATGGAGGTAAGTGTAAATATAATGGACTGCATTATGCTACCTCTCTGATAGCTCTCACTAAGTGCTTTACAGCTTTGAAAACCAAGAAAACACTTAGCGATTTTTCTCCCTTTTAACTAGTAGTACATGGAGCAGATAAAATACCATGCACACAAACTAATTATGACCATCTCACCAGTCATAACCCCGAATTGTGTGTTCTCAGCATGGAAGCCAAGATTCACCTCTCGAGTTTTGCTCTCAAGGTGAATTTCATGGCATCCATGTCTCAAACACAGAAGTGGGTTATGATTGGCAAGCCAGTCATAATCCTTTGTATTATACTAGATCTGTAAATGCCAGCAAAATCTTTAAATTCACATTAGTCTTCTCTAGCCAAAATACATGTCTGTTTAAAATAAAAGACTGATCTTACTTTTTGACGCTTCAGTGCAAAGTGATCCAGAGTTTCTATAGCTTCTCCAAACTTGTTGAAAGCATTTTTCAGTTCTGCTTTTCTTGTTATTCTTTGTACTAAGTCAAGTGAGTTTTGAACCTATCATTTTGAAAGAAAACAAATACATTGCTTAACTGCCAGCATATCTATTGAAATATGCACCACATTATTCTACATTACCTTAGAACAGTCATTGAAACTTAACACGCAGTATTAAAAATGTGCCTGGTATTAGAACCAACTTTATGAAGGAATAAACTATTTATGTAAGTAATTAAACAGCCTTCACATACCAGAGAAGAATGGATATTGATGGCTAGTATAATTAGTATTTATATTTAATTTACATTTTTATTTGGGAAGAAAAACAAACTTATACTAGTTTGGTACAACAGACCTCTAGGAGTCCACTTAAATTAATTCCATACTTTAACTTCCCAGTCTAAAGTAACTATTGTATTAAATAAATATAGTCAACTTGGCTAGACAAGAGATTTAGGCAATTCATTTTCATCCATTCATATTTGAGAAGATCAACACAAAACAGTTTTTGGGATGTTTTGTTATAGCAAAAATAAAAATCTTTCCATTGTGCCAAAGAAAAGTAAGGAAAACATATTCTGTGTATCCTCCCATCAGACTTCTGTTCTAAGGGTATGAATTTATCAGCTGATTACTTTTCTTTGTATGCAAGAGAAAGCCATTACACTTAATTAAGTTTTACCTATAATCTTAGGTGAAATGCATTTGCAATATATTTATTTGTAATTACTATTTTTTACAAAAATACATCTGTTGTATGAAACTTAGAAGGAATGAAATCATAAAGAAGACCTAGGACAATTTACAATAGCATCCAATCTAATACACAATATGTAGATGATATTTTGTGAAAGGAACCATGCAGAGTACATTCTACTAATGTTTGAAACTGCAACATTGGAAATCTAAAAATGAAACTGGCTTCTTCTGTATCTGATTAGATATTCTCTGAATGTTTTACATCAGAGAATATGATAATATTGCATTTAGTAGGATCTTAAATCCATTGTTTTACAGATAAGCTTCCACCTGACAAAAATGCTAATTATTGTCAGGACTGGAAGACAAGCCTATGGTATTATCAGAGTTATTCTAACATTTGGAAGGTAATGTACCAGAGTATCCAAACAGACTGCTGCCAGTCAGTGCCCAGTGCAAACTGTTGAAAAGCATGTCATACTTGTAATGAATAACAACCACAGCCTGTAGGTCCTCATGCCCTGAATGATACAAACAGCAGTTTAGGACAAATACACAGAAAAGAAACAGTAACTGCTTGGAGACTTCTGAAATGAATATGTAAAATCCTGTGTTCCATTGTTACAGGAGACATGCTATGCACAGAGTATCCTGACAGGGACACTTCCTGGTATGTTACAGAGCACTGTTTTATTATTACAAAGGAAACCATCATCAATACATGACAACTGAAAAAATAGTGATCAGTACAACAGCACACTAAACTTTGAATTAAATCAAATAAATGTTTGCATGCATATTCTTTTTTTTTTTAATTTACTTAGTTATTTGCTTGTTCAATTGAACATGCTCCATCACATCCATTACTGCCGGTTTAGTCATTCCAGGACATTGTTAACGAACTAAGATATGTATTCTTGCTTTTCTTGCCTGTAATGAAGAAACCTACTTTATTTAAATATCTTTTACATCTGTGTCTACACCTGAGCAGTTTATAGCAGCCTCTACTTCCAATAAAAATAAAAGCACAAAAACAGACAAGCATGCAAAAGCACAGAGAACACACACACACACACACACACACACACACACACACACACACACACACACACACCATGCCTTCTCACTTGTAGGAAGCTTTAGCTTTTAAGTTTCATGGCCAACATCTACCTTCATCTCATGATTATATACCTCTTTACTTTTTTTAACAAATTAGGTGGACTAACCCAAGAGCTTTATTAAAACATAACAGAAGTCAGAAGTGGGAAGCAGCCATATAGTGTAGTCCAAGAATTCTATAAACTATACATAAATTAATAATCAATACTACAACACAGTACTGATAAATTATATGCAGTCTCATCAATATAAACAGGTGACAGCATTATAGTGTGCTAGAGCTAATTAAGAATTAGCAGACATGGCATAAGCGGTCAGTTATTCTTGCCTGTTTTATATATTATCAAGCAATCTCACAAATTACCTGGATCAACCATACCCAATATCTTATTTAAAACCAATACAGAACATTAAAAATCAAGTTGTTTACTCCATAACTTTATCATATGCTTTTTCTGTGACAAAGATCAAGAACTTGAAAGATGCAAATTTTTGCACTCCATTACGCATGTCAATTATTCCAGTAAAGGGGGCAGAGCCAAGATGGCCAACTGATAGCAGCAGATTTTCAGAGCTCCATATAACTAATATAAAAAACAGGAATTAACTTATTTTATTTTAGCAAAAATACGTAGAATTGATAGATGAAAGTATGAACTATATTCAGGGGCGGCTCGTGGCATCAGGCTGCCGGACTGCAGCCCCCTCGGCTAGACAGCTGAGTACTTAGTTTATTTTTTTTTTTATGTAAAAAAAAAAAAAAATGAAATCTGTTCTTTAACTTTAAATTTCGAGTCCGCGACTCGAAATTACATGCATGTGCATTGCGCGCTTCTATCGCAACTCCGCAACAGCGTTTTTTTTTTTTTTTTTTTAAGTCTTGCTGCAATGTTTACATTGCAGCCCGGAGGAGCTTCTAAGGCATCATTGTGATGCCCAAAACTCCCCAGAAGTCTATGCGGTTGAGACACAAACCGCACAGACATGGAAGGGGCTCGGACTGCGACGTCCGCAAGCACGTCATGACGTGCTTGCTGGGCAAATGCTGCTGATTGGTTGTCGCTCTCTTCCCGGGCTTTATGTCCTAGGAAAAGAGCGAGAATCAGTCAGTTGGTTTTCGGCGTTGGACCTAGTAGTGACCTTTTTTTTCCCTGCTGCTTAAACAGTACAAAAAAAAACATTTTTTAAAATTTTTTGGCACAACAAGAAGAGAGAAGAAGAGCGCGAGGCAACAACAACTGTGGTGGACCTGGTGGATTTATTATTGCTGCTTCAGTGCTTCCCTGCTGCTTTTTTCATCAGGCTGTTCTGGAATCAACAGGTGAGTTATTTACTATTTATTTCATTATTTATTAATCCAATGCATTATAAAATATATATTAGATATTTTAGTATTATTATAATTATTATTGTATCACCTCATTGCTATGTCAGACTGTTTTAGATAAATGTATAAAAGCTATGTTATGATTTTATTTATTATTTATACACAGGTTGACAGCTATGGTGAGAACTGAATTCACTGAATATGTTTGGGGGCTGTATTCCCCATTACTGGCTTTGTCTATGTGATTTTTGCTTAGAGGTTGAGAACTATGGAACTGAATTCGCTAAATATGTTTGGGGGCTGTTTTCCCCCATTATTGGCTTTGTTTAGGTGTTTGTGCTAAGAGGTTGACAGCTATGGTGAGAACCAAATTCACTAAATTGTAGCCATTTAAGTTTAAGTCTTCCTCACTTTCACAAAGCAGATGATTTGACACAGTGGTATATTGTACTGACTGTTTTGCACAGGGTCCTGGGTTCAATACTTCGTCTATGTGATTTTTGCTTAGAGGTTGAGAACTATGGAACTGAATTCGCTAAATATGTTTGGGGGCTGTTTTCCCCCATTATTGGCTTTGTTTAGGTGTTTGTGCTAAGAGGTTGACAGCTATGGTGAGAACCAAATTCACTAAATGGTAGCCATTTAAGTTTAAGTCTTCCTCACTTTCACAAAGCAGATGATTTGACATAGTGGTATATTGTACTGACTGTTTTGCACAGGGTCCTGGGTTCAATACTTGGCAATAAAATGTATGGTGGTAACACAGCATTTTATTCGAGCAATTTTCCAACATTATACAAGCAATGTTTAAAATGTGTGCCGTTTTTTTTGGCTATTGCCCCCCCCCAATAAATTTTGGCTTTTTCCAGATTTCTTGTGCTGCACCTTTATTTCAGAAATGCATGTAGATTATTTTATTTTGTCAGCTGCTTAAGTTAGCAGTACTAATATTAAAAAGTGTCCCTTCTTTGACAGGCTCCCAGCTGTATTGTGTGGCAATTTTATATTTTTGCATCACATTTTTGGTCCATTTTTCATAAAATTGTGTTTTTTTTGGCAAATTAGTGGCAAATCATTAAAGACTGAAGTCTGTAAATAATGACAGACATTTCAGTTTCAGATTTTATACCCTTCAGAAAATTCATACTAATGCAAGACCTACTATTCTATTATCTTTCTAAGTTTATAAGAGCAATATCTAAAAATTGTCCCTATTTTTGGGCCTTTGTCCCACTTCTGTGTATGGCTTTGTCCAGATGTCTTGCTCTGAGGTTGAGAGGTATGACAAATGTGTCAGGGCCATCACAGTCAGACAGAGATATTTCAAATTGTGACATACTTATTGCAACCCACTCCTCCATGTAGTGACTCTGGATGTGTTCAAGCAAGGCAAGGAGCAGTTATACAGTGTAAATGTGCAGAGTATCCCCCTATCCAAGGTAGACACAAGTACTACAGTGGCTTTCCATCTGTCCTTGATTTTGCAGAATGTTCTGGTTTCTGTCATATTTTTATACTGTTGAGTTATGCTTATTATTCAGAAAGTGCCTGTTGCTCTGTGTTTAAGTAGCAATGCTTTAATGACCATCAGGTAAGCTTGTCTGAGATTGTAAGATGCAAGTAAGCTTTAATAAGCATACTGTTAAAGAACTGCCAACATTGAAAGCCTTTCTGTTGTTGCCATGCAGAAAATACTTACATAACTAGATAACGTATAAGCCTTGGATATTGAAATACATATGACAGTATTTGTAATAAAGGACATGATTACAGTATTTTAAAAAGCTCATTACATTTGTTGGAGACTTGCAGTCATCTTTGCAGGCTTTAGCTGTAAACTAAACAGAATGCCAATCTATCTTATGTGTATCTATCTTATGTATCTTGAGCTTGTTTCTTGTTTGCCTTTCATTTTTTACTTTGATCATGTTTTCCCCATGAAACAAGAAGACAGTTGTTGTCAGGCAGCAGGTCTTCTTTAGATAAGAAACATTTTTACAAGTGGGGGTATCACAGAGATTGCTACTTTCAGCATGTTACTTGGTACTTTAATAAAGCTGAATATAAATTATAAGTAGAACTGCAGTGCAAGGAGAAGTGGTTTGAGTTGAGTGCTGCTTGTTTTTCTTATACTTGATTTTGACTGCCATTCCAGTAATGTATTTAAAAAGTAATTTATTTTTTCATGCCTCACACCCTTTTTGTTTCCATCTAGATATTATGTAAGCTATCATGCAGCCAATGCATTGAAATATTTTTTTTCTTCTACACTTCATTTTGTCTTGATTGGACTCTCATAATGATGGTTTGACACCCAGGGCAGCGTATTTAATTAAAGTTACAGTTTTTGTGGTTTTGAGCATAGCTCCACACCTTTCTAGTTGACCACACCCCTTCTCATTGACCCCCCCACCCATTCAGCTGTCTCCTGCAGCCCCCCTTTGATTTGAAGTCACCAGCCGCCACTGACTATATTATTAGTAACTTTGGTGAACTTAGGAAAGTTTTTCCTGTCAAATTATAAAGGAGAATATATAATTTGTGGAGATGAGCACTTTGAAGACTTCTCGTTCTGACATGGCTTTAAAAAAAGAAATGCAGCTTGTGACATCTACTCTACAAGAACTCACTAAAAATGGATGATTTTAATGAGAATTTACAAAACCTCAAGGGAAATTGTCAAAAACAAACGGATTCTCTCAAGTTACTTATACAGCAGCATCAATCCAGAATAACACATTTAGAAGCATCCCTGAATGGTCTTGATGGAAGACTGAAGGAAGAAGAGAGCCAGAAAGATTTCCTCATCAAACAAAACATTTGGCTTCTCAATAAAGTGGATGACCTGGAAAACAGGGAGAGAAGGTCAAACATAAGGATTTCTGGCATCCCAGAGAGAGCTGAAGGAGAAGATATAATTTCTTTCCTGAATACTGGGATGCCAGAGATTTTAGATTTAAAGGAGGGTCTAATCCTTTGGTATTGCTACTCCTCCCAGATCAATGGTCATAAAGTTTCAATCTTATTTGGACATGAAGTCGGTCCTAAAATCTGCCTGGAGGAAAAGTCCATTAAAATTTAATCAAAACCCAATTAGGTTTGATAATCACTATTCTACAAGGTTTTGGAACAGAGGAAAAAAGCTTGGCCATTAATAAAACTGTTAAAGCAGAATAACATCAAAACTCAACTCGCCTTTCCTGCCAGAATAAAAAATTCTATATCAGAATGAAATGAGATCATTTAATGCTATAGAGGAAGCCGCTGCCTTTATTAAAAACAATAACATTATTTCCTTACCTGAAGATATGGAATGGGCATCTGCAGCTCTGAAAAGAGAGTTACTGATAAATCTTGTTGGACTGACGTTAAAAAGAAAAAAACAAAAAACTGAGTTAAAGATTGCTGTTCCCACTAAATCTCTCAAAGCATCTACTGCAACTGGACTTTAATTTGTTTTATACTTGCTAAATCTTCAAGTAAGGTATGTCATGACAATATTTTGCTTATTGCTTTTTCATTTCTATACTTTTTTTTGTTCATATACAAATTAAATAACTGTTTATGCTTTTAATATATTAGTATATTACTGGTTTATGGAGTGATATAATTGAACAGTAAGCTATCTTTGCTTTTATGACCTTAAGATGACATGCTTTATTTCAAATATATAGCCCTTTGCCCTGCTAAATGTTCTTCTGAGTTATTACACAGGCATAGTCACTGCTTAGATTATTTATCAAAACTGTTTTGGATAGATGGGATAACAGGGTATATCTATGATTTAGTATATATTAACTAGTTTTTTTTAATATTTATAACTTCTGATTGTTTCAGAGTATATATTGGTACCAGTGTGAACAAAAAGCTGATTGCCGGCTTTTGACATAAATTGGGTCTCTCTGACAGTTATACACTTGTAGGTTTTATGGCACAAGGTTTTTAAATGGTTACAAGTTATATTTCCTGTAGCGTTTAATGTTAAAGTACTGTTTTCTCTCTCATTGGCAATGAATGTTATTTTACTGCTTGGAAGTGTCTGACAGTTAAACTTTGCATTTGTTACTGTAAATAAGCAGACTTTGTGATACAGTTAAAGTGAGGTCAGGAAACTGTACTGTGCAGTATACTGGGTGGGAAAAAGTCAGTTTGAAATTTAAAAAGTGAAGCTTTCTTACTTAGCTCGTGAGTTCATGCATTCTATGCATGCAGATCAGATTACATTACATCTAATGTGTATACGCAAGCCTAATTCTGAATGTCAAATCTCTTTTATAATAGTGACTATATTTTGTGATCAAATATGTACAGAAATGTTATATATCTGACGTTGTAAATCTTTGTTCAGTAATTACTATTAGGACTTTGGTTCTGTCCTTGGAACCGATACGGCCGTTTCCAAGGTCGCACCAGACAAAAACTCTCAGCTAAAACCTAGCCATACTGCCCCTCTCCTAGTTACTCCAGATCTCATTTGCCGCATTCCTAGTCAGACGTGCTAACCATCTCTCTCAAAGCCAAATGGAAAATTGTCATTTTTAAGATGGTTTCTCTTCAAAATGTTTTATTTTTTAGTCAATTTAGCTTTTTCTCACTGTTGCCTACAACCCAATTCTATTCCCTACCCTTTACCTTGGTAATTTAATTTCTACCATTATTGGTACTGTCCCGCTCTCCTACATTTGACAGGCCCTTCCCTACCACTTGTGGTATTTTTTTTTAATACCATTGTTGGTATTCACTCACCTTTTTCTCTCCCTTATTTTGTTTTTTCTATAGGATAGCCTTGTTGCCTTACTATGTCAGACAAAGCTTGGGGTTTAAGCAGTGTGACAATGTGGACATAAGATGCCTAACTCAGATACACATGCTCATTGAGTCTAGTGTTTGGGCATGGATTATATTAAAGCTGACTGACATTTGTGCTAGTTTTAGTAATCATACACTAGCAGAACATAAAAATAAGCTTATTTTAAAAGGTTTAATCAAGACACCTTTTTTGGAGGCTCTATCTGGGTCGGAGGTCTCACCCCCTACAAAGACCAAAAAACATAAGAAAAAATGGTGTCACTCAGTTCCTGCATCTCTGTCAGTTATGGAACAGAGTCTGCTCCATGCTTTGTTGGTGCCCTCGGCGTAGACCTCTTCAGCACCAGGCTCTGTATCTTCTCCCTCTGTGCACTCCATAATATTCACCCCTATTTCGGTTCCAACCTCGGCACCACTCACTTCGGTGCCATCCTTGGATCTGACATTGGCTCCTATGACTGTACCTGCTTTGGCACCATCCCCGGCCATGGTGCTGACAGTTTTTTCGGCTCCATTGGCTCCAAAACTCAAATATCTGCCAAGGACAAGATATTCTCCAACTTATGATCTTTTTTTGGGTCAGAGATTTAGCCTCTTTCTAGAAAGACCTGATTCTCCTTCAGCAGCCTCCTTTAGATTCACTAGGAGTTTTTCTGAATTAGATCTATTGCGGATTGTGGACCAGCTTCTGGCAGCTAGAGGATTGCCCATTCCAGCTAGACATTCTGTCCCTCTTGACTCGAAATCTTTTACTATATCTTCCCCTGTTTATCCTCTTCTGGCCTCTACCCAGATCCCGGAGATCTCAGTACCGATGTCCACTCCGGTGCATACCGTCTCAGCTCTGACAGCAGTTTTTCCCCTGCTGGCACTGACCACCCTTGCTATATCAGCTCTGGTGGAGCCAATGCTCTCAGAGCAGTGCTTAGACTATCCATGCCTTGGTGCCTAGCCCAGCACCAATTTTCTCGTTGGCGTCATCTATGTCCATGTCTCCAATGGCTTCCAGACATCTTAGAGGTCCTCACCTGGAGGTGAGCTCTTCAGGGTAGGGTGTGACCCCGGTTCAGAGGTTGTCCTTCCCAGTTCCGGGCTCTCATCTCTCCTCGGGTTGGCCTGCTGTCCAGGTGATGGAGAGGGTCCTTCACTCCGCAGGCTCACAGTCATCACCAATGACATCAGTATCAGAACCCACCCTAGCATGCACCTCTCCCAACCCTCTATTTTGGGACTATAGGCACAGGAGTTGCAAGACCCCCTTTGAAGGGAACCCCTTCTCAGGAGTCCTCCTCAGAAGATCCCACTGGGGGCCACCCCAGAAGAAATGGTGCAAGAGGAAGCACCTTGAGTCCCCAGAGGAATCTATCACCAAAGACACTGATTGTGATGAGGGGGAAGGGTCCCCATGGTCTCCCCAGATGACATCTCATTTGGAGACATTCTCAAGATCCTCAAGCAGCGGGGAGACTGGAAGTCCTCTAACCCTTCTTCTGAGGGATCTGTGTTTTTGCAGGCCTTCCGTGCCCAGCCATCTACTTCTTGGGTGACCCCACTGGCAGATGACCTTGTTAAGCTCATTGTGCAGCATGCCTGGAAGGCCCCAGACAATGTAGAACCTGTTCCCTGGAGGCCAGACAAAATTTTATTTACAACTGAAGACCAGCCCCACTGGTACAAGCAGTTGCCAGCTGATTTTATGGTCATGGCGATGACCACCAAGAGGGAACTGGCAAAAGATAGTTCCACTGTCCATCCTCTGAACAGGTAGTCCCGGGCCATGGACAGACTAGGAAATGGGACCTATCCTTCAGCGACCTTCGCCATTCAGTCGCTGAACAATCTGGCACATTTTACTCACCTCCAAAGAGATCTAATTTCTAAAATGTCTTCCTCTTTGGTGGGGGGACTGCCTGATGAGGTGCAGGACACTGTCGCCTTGCAGCTAGCTACCCTTGAATCCATCTCAAACTCCTCGATGCGTTTGATATCTTATCACTGAGGGGGCAGCTCGAGCTGCTGCATCAGGTATCGTCATGAGACGTAATGCTTGCATGCGGTTCTGTGACTTCAAAGACCCCTTTAAATCTTTCTTCGTCAATGCACCTGTCGATGAAGCTGCACTTTTTGGACCCAACGTACGAGATGCACTTGCACGTAGTGAGAAAGACGGAAAGACCTTGTCTGCTGTAGGCATATGTTTTTCCAACCCCCAGAGGTCCTACTTCAGGAACCAGAAGGGAGGAAAAATGTGGTTCAAAAAATCCCAAGGATCTTTTTGTGACACTCTTGGTGAACAATCTCCCTGGGGCAGAAGGGGAAACTCATATGGAAGATGCTTCTTTTGGGATAGAAAGGGTCTGAGTAACCAGGGCACTAGAGATTCTTTCTCCGGCAGACCCTACCAGCGCTCCTGAGCAGCAGCCCAATTGCTTTCCTCTGGAAGCAGTCAGGGGTCATTTTTCTCTGCACCTACTAGCCTGGCATCTTATTACTACAAATGTTTGGATGCAGAAAATAATATCCAGAGGCTACCAAATACCATTCGATTCAATTCCCAGACCTGTCAAATGAATCCCTGATGTACCACCCAATCAGAGGGAATTGGCAGCCTTAGAAATAGAAATGCTGCTAAGAAAAAAAAAAATCATCCAACCAGTCCCACCAGACCAGACAGGATCCGGGTTTTACTCGAGGTTCTTTTTAGTGCCAAAAAAGACGGGACTGGAGGCCAATCCTGGATTAGCCTATTGAACAAATTTATCAAATATCAAACCTCAAAAATTCTGGATGGTCACGGTACAGTCCATTCTTCCCTTCCTAGGGAGGGACAACTGGATGCGCCTTGTACTGCAACTCTTTGGCTCCATGGCAGCTGCCATTACATTAATACCACTGGCAAAGCTGCACATGAGAATCCTGCAGTGGCTCCTTTCTGCACAATGGTCATTTCTAACGCACTCACTCAACCACATGATACGCCTTACAAATCATTGCAAGGAAGAAATGCTATGGTGGATGAAGCCACAAACGAATCGTTGGTGTCGACCATTCAGTCTTCCTCAGCCCACAGCCACGGTGACCACAGGCACTTCCCTGTTAGGGTGGGGGCGGGGCATTTCCATGGAAAGATGGTCCAAGGCACCTGGTCCGCCATGGAGGCCAATTTGCACATAAATGTCCTGGAACTGAGGGCAGTTCTCTTAGTGTTGCAAGCGTTCCATGCATCCCTACCCTCTGGGACCATTGCAATTCAGTCAGACAAAATGTCAGTCGCCTGGTATATCAACAAGCAAGGTGGAAACAGGTCTTACCCACTGTGTCAGGAAGCCATGAGGATTTGGCATCGCTGATAGCTTCCAACCACTTTCTTATAGCGACGCACATTCCCGGGAGTTCCAACCTTACTGTGGACAATCTGAGCAGGAACATCCTGATGCCTCATGAGTGGTCCCTCAACCCTGTAACAGCGGATCGGATCTTCAAAAGCTGGGGCAAGCCTTGCTGCAATGTGTTTGTTTCCTCTCTAAACTACAAATGCAGACGCTACTTTGCCCTGATCCTCCCTCAAGGGGAACCCCCGTGGGATGGTCTAATGCACGATTGGCCCCTGGGTCTTCTGTATGCCTTTCCCCTGTTTCCCCTCATTCCAAAAATTTCTCCAGAAAGCTTAGAGGGTGAGAAGCAAAGTGATCCTCATTGCCCCCTACTGGCCCCATCAAGTCTGGTTCCCTTTTCTATGAACTCATCTGATTCACAGCTCGTGGATCCTGGATCATTCCCAAGACCTGTTATCTCATCCTCAGGGAATGATTCATCCTCAGGGAATGATTCATACAAAACTCCACAGCTTGGTTCCTCCACTTCCAATGATTACCAGGCTGCCTGACATCCCATCTCCTGTTCGTAAAATTCTTCTGGCTTCACACAAGCCTTCCACTAGGAAGGTTTATTCTAGTAAATGGACTAGGTTCTCTATTTGGGCCAAAGATCAGAACTTAGACCTTTTCTCTATGCCTATTCAAAAGATCCTACAATACCAGACTACTCTTTTACATGTAGGAGCCTCGGGATCGACTTTCACTATACATTTAGCAACTATCGCCAATTTTCATAATGGACTTGATAATTCTTCAATTATGTCACACCACCTATGCAAGACATTTTTGAAAGGAGTATTACATGTTAAACCTCCAGTCAAGCCTCCCTTAGAACCCTGGGACTTGAATTTGGTGCTTCAATCTCTCACAGGTCCTTCTTTCGAGCCCTTTGAGTTATGTGATTTAATTTTTTTGTCATGGAAAACCTTCCTTCTAGTAGCACTTACCTCAGCAAAAAGAGTATCTGAGCTGCAGGCCTTGAGTGTCAAGAGACCTTATTTGATCTTCCACACTGATAGGATGTCCCTTCATACTGACCCTTCTTTCTTGCCCAAGGTCCTTTCTGGATTTTCCATTAACCAATCTATTGACCTGCCAGTTTTCTTTTGTCAGCATTCTAATAGAGGAGAGTATCTTTTCCACACCCTTGATGTGCATCGGCAGCTTCATTGTTATTTGGACAGGACTAAATCTTTCAGGAAAACAGATCAATTGTTTTTGGCCTTTGCAGGACCCAGATTGGGTAAACCTGTTTCCAAAGTGACTTTATCCTCCTAGCTTAGAAACGTCATTACCTTTATCTACCAACAGAATAAGCTATCCTTACCTTCCAGAATAAAGGCTCATTCTACCAGATCTATGGCTACTTCTGTAGCATTTCATTCCAAAGCCTCTATGGATGATATCTGCACAGCAACCATTTGGGCAAGACCTCATACCTTTATCTCTCATTACAAATTGGATTTGACCTCCGGGGATGACCATCTTTTGGTTCTATGGTGCTCAGGAATATCCTTCCTTAGGGCCACCCAGGACTCAAGTAGCTGGGGAGTTGGTCCTAATAGTAATTAATGAACAAAGATTTACAACATCAGATAAAGAAGTTATGTCTTACCATAACGCTCCATCTGTGCTGTAGATATTTGTTCATTCATTACTTCCCACCCTCCTTTCCCCTGCCTGGACTCCCGGTGGACTTTAGGAATTCCTGGTTAGAGTATTTGCTCAGACAGAGCTTTCTACTATTTTTCTATTACTACATCTATTATATAGGGGTGGGGAAACTCGATCGGGAGTAACTAAGAGAGGGGCATTATGGGTAGGTCTTAGCTGAGAGATTTTGGTTGGTGCAAACTTGGAAACGGCCATATCGGTTCAGAGGATGGAACCGAAGTCCTAATAGTAATGAATGAGCAAAGATCTACAACACAGTTGGAACGTTATGGTAAGACATAACGTCTTTTTTTTTCTTGTAAACAGTTAATTATAGCCACTATTTCTAGTGAATGCACTGGAGTTTTTTATAAATAGATCTTTATAAACAACTTTCCTATGCAGTTAGCAAGTGTTTAGTATACGCTTATACATTTACAGGACATGCTTATGACTAATGGTAATAACTGTAAGGATACTCAAACACCATACTAAATCCTAGTAAATATATGTATAAATAATTTTGATTGAACTATAATTACTTTGCATTTAATATGTTGATTTCCTTATTGTATCCTAGATATTATTTATATTTCAGATGTCATGTTTTCAGTTATTATAAAGTCTTGTCTTCGCACTTTAGGACAGGGAAAGAGCTCAGTAATATCTATGACTTGTGATAATATAACAAACAAGTTATGAGTTTCAATATTACCCTATTACTATGGTAGATATTTACAGCTATCTCCATCTTAATTTTGTCTGAGTCATTCACTTTTAAGACCTGTTATCCATAGTAAGTTTTATATAGATAATGTTATTTACTAATTTTTGTCATGTTATCTGATGTCAGTTAATTGTTATTGATTTTAGTTGGTTATTTTAACATCTTCTATTACAAAAGTTTAGGAGTTAAGGACAAATATGTCTCATGGGATATTTCTGAAAATCTATGTTAACATCTTTTGGGAATGACACACTCACTATGTTAACACCCAAATTCTCGTGAAGTTTTTATTTAGTGGGAGTTTGTCATAAGATTTATTCAGAGGGCAAGTAAATATAAATGCTAAATGATTCTTTGATTTGTTCTGCCATTCTGAAGTTTTTATTAGAACTAATACAGATGACATGCTTAGGTATTTTGATTTGTCCTGCCATTTTGAAGTTTTTATTAGAACTAATACAGATGACATGCTTAGGTATTTTGGGTAATCATTTTGATTGTTAATAAAGCTAATGTTTCCTTAGTCTATTAAGCACTAAATTCAGATTATATAGATCCTAATATGTCTCTTGCTTCCTTAGTGAATAATTACTGTATAAATGTTTAATGTTTCTAATACTGTAAGTAACTCATCTCTAAAACCTAACTGGAATTAATATCTGATTCGTTGTTTATCACTATTTTTCTCTTAATATATAATATATTCTCCATTTTTTACTTTGTTTTCATGGGCTCAAACCAACAAACGTTGATGGTTGGGATACGTAGTCTAGCAGACTTCGTTTTGTAGACTAGGAATGTATCTCATTCCATGTATAGCGTGTATAAAAAAGTTTATGTCCGAGTGGAATATGCTATTTTTTTTTTGTTATTTAACTGTTTTTTAGTTTTGAAATGCCTGACACAATTGTTTTACTTTTATCTTTCATGGGGAAAGTTATTTGAATTGAGATAAATAGAAATACAATAATTGATATTCTATTGTCTATTCAGGAAGAGTATTATATATACAGGATTCTATTAATACAAGTTCCTTTATTATTTATCTTTAAAGAATTCTGATATGGATTTAACTTTGATATCCTTAAATACTAATGGCTTAAACAACCCTCATAAGAGAGCCAACCTACTAAGGTATCTTAATCTAAACAAGGCTCAAGTAGCTTTTCTCCAAGAGATACACTTATAAAAGACACATTTATGTGGGACCCTAAGGAATACACTATACTTGCTCAATCTTCTTATAAAAATAAGACCAGACGAGTAACAATTCTAAGGAAAAAGACTTTAAATCCCCAAATTATTTACAAACATGTAGATAATGATGGACTCATGGCCTTAGTTATACTTAAGTTCAGTAATAGAATTTGGACCCTGGTTAATTTATACTGGTTCCAGGGCATGGGGGTTGGAGTAGCTAAGAAACATTATTACAACTACTTCTAAAGATAATGTTATACTAGGAGGTGATTTCAATTGAATCACAGATATTACAGAAACTACCAAAAGGAGATCTCAGACTATTGTCCTCAGCTAAAACAGTTAAAAAAGTGGACAGAAATGTTTAAATTAAAAGATACCTTTAATGCTTTGGGACAAAATTCTTTACTATTCTCACACCAGGACTGTAGACATGGTACCCAAACTAGAATAGATAACATTTATATCTCACAAGATCTTTATTCTAAAATCTTGAATTTTTCAATATAACCTTGTCCCATTTCAGATCATAATTCCCTGTTAATAATACACTTGGAATTCAATCAATTAGTTATTACTTCAAGGATTTCTTCATATATCACAACAATTAAAGACTTTAAATCTTGGATAACTTCTGAACTTCTCCTTTTCTTAGAGATCAATTATAAACCTGAAGCAAACACAATTGTGGTTTGGGATTCTCTTAAGGCCTATCTATATGGTAAAACCATTAGCTGGTACAAAATTAAAATTAAAGAATGGGACTCAGAGTTACAGCAACTCCAAAATCAAATATCTCTTAAATCTAATAAAAACTTAATTGCTACAGATAAGAAGAAAATAGAAGAAGCAAATAAGAAATACAATGAAATATCCCATAAAACTAATTTAGCTATGGAAACACTGAAATTAAATTCTTATGCTACATCTCCTAAGCATCTTCTATGAAAGATAAGATACAATCAAAAATTAATAACACTGATAGTATCTTTCATGAAGGGAAAAGGAAAAAAGTCTCAAGACATAGGGGACATTCTGGAGGCTTTTAGTTATCATTATGCATAGCATCATAAAGATAAAATAAGTACAAATGAATGTGAGAAGTTAGAGAATATAGTTCCCAACATAAGAATTCCTGAGGAACTTAAGTTAGATCTACAAAAACCTATTTCTCAAAAGGAAATTATAGATGGGATTATAGGAAGTAAGTCTAATAAAGCACCTGGAATAGATGGATTAATTATTGAAATGAATAGATTGTTCCCTCTTTCTATAATCTCTCTCCTACATAAAAACCTTTCTTGAAGTTCAACATTAGCAAATATTCCTCCTTCTTGGAGATATTCTCTAATTTCCCCTATATTAAAAGAGAATAAGGACCCTAATCATTGCAACTCATATAGACCAATTTCTTTGTCGAATAATGATTATAAACTATTTATGTCAATTATGGTCAATAGATTGAAAATACCCATATCTAAAATAATTAATGAAGACCAAACTGGTTTCATAACAGGCATACACAGGATAATATTAAAAGAGTATTAACTCTGATAGATTACATCACTAGAGGAAACCATAAAGCATTGATAATAGGTCCAGATATTCAAAAGGCCTTTGACTCCTTAAATTGGGGTAATTTATTTAAAGTCTTAGAGTTGTTTGATCCCCCCTTTTTATAACAATGATAAAGAAAATCTATGACAATAATCTAGCATGTGTCAAATTAGGTCTATTTTCTTCCAAAGCAATCCAAACCACTAGAGGTACTTAGACAAGGATGTCCCATGTCCCCTATCCTATTTGCTCTGGCCATAGAAATACTTGCCATTTTAATACTTAATAACCCAAAAATAAGAGGTATCGATATATATGACCAATGTATTTCTAAAATAATGATGTTTGCTGATGATGTCTTACTTACCTTAACCAACTCTAAGTGTTAGATGAAGTGGATATAGTAACAAAAAATCTAAATAAAGAATATTAATTGTTAAATAAAAAAAAATACAGGTTCCAATTAATCATATTATTGGAAACCAAGTTTCAACTGTTTAGGAATAGTCCTAGGCACGAATATTGAGGAAACCTTACAGCTTAACTATGCTAAAGTCATAGACTTAATTAAGACATTAATAAGCAAATGGAATAATTTGTTTATAACATTTGATGATAGGTTACAACTGATAAAAATGGTTTTGTTACTTAAAATATTATATATAGCATAATCCCTTATACTTCTACCAGGAAAGAAAATCCTTAAATGAATCACTTCATCTCTGATGAAATTCCTAAGGTACCCCAAAAGAAAAAGTGGCATATTTTCATCATATCAGAAAATGGGAACGGGGGTTAACATTCCCAGAGATTGAAACTTATATAAAGGCATATATAATTAAAATAGTGATGAATTGGATAAATCCTAGATACTCTTCCAATTGGAAACAGTTACACTCCATTATACTAATGAATGAAAATTAATTTATCAAAGAATGCTTTGGTAACTGACAAAGATAAAATATGGCACTATTTAAGTTTAAATTTACAGTATAGTACCAACAAAATTAACTAAACTAACACTAATAATATTGTTGATGTGTTTAGAAAATTCATTAACACAAATTTAGATATAAAACTGTGGCATAGATTTTTAACACCATTTACTATTACAAGGGCTTTCCCTCTTAAAACAGATATTTTTGGTTTATGGGAAAATAATAACCTATTTTGTTGGTTTTCCAATGTATTGAAAACCAACAAGCTTTGAACACACAGTATATTGTCAACCTATGGCCTATCCCCTGACTGGTTGGTTCTTCAGAGTGTCACAGCATACACTAAGGATCTGTGTAGAATAATACATAACTTATTCTTCAAAACCATACCAAAATTATAAACTGGATTTTTGGAATTCTATACAATATCAATGTTAAGAATGAATTATATCAATATAACACTTTACTTGCCTATAAGACAGCTCCTAAAGATTCTTACTGGCAATACCTAACTAAATGGTTTCAAGTATCATTATCAATGAAAGATAAAACATTTTATTTTCAGTTAAACTAACTTCTTACTCACAATTCTGGAGGATTTTTCATTGGAAATTTCTACACAGATCCTTTTTGGCACCTGCAAAACTCTCAAAAATGAACCCTTCAAACAGCAAGTTATGTTGGAAATGTCATCTGTCCACTAATGCTGACTGGTCTCATATTTTTATGACTGTACTAATATCAAACCATATTGGAATGAGGTTAACAAATTTCTTCAAGCTATCTATAACGATATATTTGTTTTGACAAAGTCTTTAATTTTATTGAATGTTGTTAATAGTAATAATATAAAGAAAGATGACCTGTATTTGTTGTGGACAATGTTAGCTACAGCCAGAAAATGTATAACTAGAAGATGGAACTCTAATGTAGCACCCACAATGGAGGAATTCTTATCATCACTGAAGAAATGCATACTAATGGGGAAAAGAACTAAAGAGTTAAAAACTTTTCCTAAGCCATTGGTTAATAGTCTGTGGAGGAAAGTTTTGAATTTGATTGATAGCCTACAAATGGAACCAAACTCTTCCTATCATAGTTTATATATTAACTTATTATTTAACTACAAATATTTTTATCTGAATCATTTTTGTCAGTTTGAATGTAAATACTATAAATAGTTATTGAATGTTATGAATGTATTAAATTGTTTATTTCATCAAAATAAAATTCATTTAAGTAAAAAAAAAGTATTCCAGTAAAAGTACAGTTGTGAATAACTTCTCTACTGGAGATTTCTGTGCAAAGCAAAAATAATGAGTAACAAAGACTCAAAATAAGGGACATTCTAAAATATTACTCTGTTTCACTTAAATTAATAGAATAAAAGTTTTGCATCAACATGCATTTTCAGAATGATTAAAAGTATAAAACTTATATTTTGCAGTATACCTGACATACTGTAATCCTTAACAGTTTACCTAATAATCGATTTTACAAGCAACAGGGCAAAAAATAAGGTCAAATCAGTAAAATTCTGCAAAACCAAAGAAAGTTAAGAAGCATACAGTTGTAGAAGTATCTATACCATAACAATAGATATTAGATTGGTGTCCTAATTAAAGCAGTATACATGACAGCTGCAGGTGATGTTGACTTTTAAAATTCCCGTCTCGCAGAACTATGACATCTTTGCATAGATTTGCTCCTTTCAAGTGTAGGGGAAGTCCTTACCTATTTTCCAGTATGAAAGGTAGATGTGTACAGATATTTACACTAGCTACATAAATATATATTTATGACAAACAGTTATGAAAGTAACAGCTGACAAAAAAAAATGAAAAGTTCCTTGAATATATGTGCCTATAGGATAATGGCAAAAAGAGTAAGAGACAGAGAGATAGCGAGACACAGAGAGAAAGAGAGAGAGAGATAGAGAGATGGGCAGAGAGAGAAAAAGAGGGCAGAGAGAGGCAGAGTGAGAGAGATGGGTACAGAGAGGCAGAGAGAGAGAGAGAGAGAGAGATGCAGAGAGAAACGGACCATAATGGGGAAGGTGGATGCCAGCTAGTACTGAAACTGTGATCCTACTTAAACAGCTACTGTTATGTTTCACTGTTGCAAAAGTATTCATAATATATATGAATATTCCCAAAGCAGTCTCCAGTCTGGAAGATGGAAAGCTAGAACAAACCTTTGAGAATGGCCATGCCAAATCGTGGCATTGACTGGATGTCAGGCAATAAAGCTTAGAAACAGTGTAAATGGAGAACTACATGATGGCCTCACAAGTATGGTGAGTAAATGCATTACTGAAAAGAAGCAGCTGTTGTGGCAGCAGCCCTGGAAGAATGTGCTTTTTCCAATGTCTAAGGATTTTTCTTACTTTTCATATAAGAACAAACTCTACTTCACCATCTTGTTTAGGTAGTCTTCAGGGTGACTGGTATGCCCTCTTTCTCTGGTACATATGAAAAAATTAGTACACTTTCTTGTCTAATGCCTTTGATATATAATCCCTGAACTGCCAGCATCTGTCTAACAGGTATAAGGTTTCAGGGTTTTCAGGGTTTAGGAAAATGACAAATTTGAATACTCTAGTTAAGGCATACATTTGCATGTACTTTGCCAATTAAGGCAGGGATGGTCCTCAGACTGACTTTATGCCAAAGAAAAACTGTAAATGCCTCTCTACACATTAAACTCTATTTCAGAAATCTGTCTCATAAAAACAATGACAAAGTTAAGTTTACAAATAGAGGATACCTTCCTTGGTAGAGGGACATGGAACACCAGTCAAGAAATTGTTTAACAAGCATTTGGCTAGCTAGGTGTGGGTCTGGAGAAAGGCATGCATGGATGATTGAAACATGTGCCTTTATAGATGAGTGGGAAAGTCCACTGCAAACTGATACAACAGATAACATCACCTCCATTTGATTGACTGGCTATATTGTTGTTGTATCATGAACTGAGATGCAAACAGGTCAGCCTGTTTCATTGCTTCCCAGGAAAGTGAATATCCGACTTACTGCAGTGCAGAGCCATAGCAAAGACAGTTTGTGAAGAGATAGGAGTTGGTCCACTAATTTCTAAATTCAATGCTGATCAACACAGTGCTGTGTCAATGATGTGACAAACTTGATAGGTAAGACATTAGGAAGGGAAGCACTTCTGAATTAGGATCCAGAGAATGTTTCCTGCATCTAAAGAAGAATCACTACCACTTTGCCAGTTATGATGTTGATGAATTAGGCTTCCTGGTCTACTTCATAAGGTTAAGCACATCCTCTGAGAATGGGTGATTTAGAATAATAAGTGCAGCTCACATATGCTGTAAGACTAAAGACATGGTGGAGATGGTTCATTACTGTTCCTGCTGTGTAAAAATGTCCACTACCAGCTGCACAGTGTATGGTAGTTTCCTTCCTTGTGGTACTTTTAGTGGAAACATATATTGTCTTGTGGCCAGAAAGTAGCCAGGAGAATCATCCTGGACCTTTCTGTCACTACCTTCTGTACAACTGTGAGAAGCAAAGAGGTAAACATTAACTTGCTAGACATCAGTATAGGTATGAATGGAACTTTAGAAATGAAAAGATATCAGATCAACATGCTGCTAACTCAACAATTTGTAAGTGACAAAACCATTTAAGTCACATGACTCATTCCTCATGTAATGCAACTTCTAAAAGATATACCACACCTTACTAATATTTTGTTGCACTGTATACTATTTGATCATGACCAACATATATTGCGTGCTCTTAAATGAAGCCCTGAATTACCTTTTCTTATATTGCTTTTTTGAAGAGTGTATATCAAATGTTTTATCTGCGAGATATATATCATGATTGTTTGCTATTCACTGGCCCTTCTTATGGTAAAATAATATATTCACTGCCCTTCGACTGCTCAATACGTTTAACATTGGCTTGCAAGTCATAGGTCTTCTGAGGGAACCAGCATATGTGCCCTCCAAACATTTCCACTTAAGGAATCACAATTGCTGGGAAACTGGAAGTTGGAATTGAAGTGTCCTATGAATGATTTCACTGGGAATTCTAATGTGACTGAGCTGGAGATTCCCATACCAGGGTTAGTATCAGACAGGGGTCATAGGTTCATAGGTTCATACTAGGCTATCTGCCCGAGGGCATTTATAAGCCTAGCCCATAGTTTTGTGGCTTACGCCACCCCTTTTGTATGGGGAACTATACCCATTATTTTGCTGTGCCTCTGTCTAGCAGTGACACTGAGGTAATCCCTGGAGTATATCTGCGATCTCCCATCCATTGGTCAAGATTTCTCTTGAACAAGGCCAGCGAGGTGCTCTGCCTCACATATACCGGGATTTTGTTCCACAGCATAGGGAGTCTTTGGGTGATGAATCTATCCCTCCAGCACGTCCTATTAATAGCCGTGTCGAGGTTTAAGTCTCCCGCCCTTGTGGCTCTGACGGATCTAGATTTTTTGAGGTGAAGCATATTCATCAAATCTGGGTTAGACATGGCCTTGTATGTCAGGCAAAGGTCACCTCTGAGCAAGCGGTAAGTGACTGAATAGAGCTGGAGTTCTTTCAGTCGGGCAGCATAGGACAGATTTTTGAGACCCTTTATCCTTTTGGTAAGGAACTTTTGTGACCTCTCCAGCTGCTGCAAGTGTCGGGTCAGATACATTCCGAATGGGGCATTGTACTCAATCATTGGTCTGATGAGTGATGAGTATAGGGAGACTATGACCTCCCTTGATCTAGATGTGAATCCCTTCATGATAAGGTGGGCAATGTAGAAGGTCTTCCTAACTACTTTAGCTACATGGGTGTCGAATGACAGGCTACTGTCAACCTGGGTCCCCAGGTCCCTGATAACTTCTTCTGTGCTCAGAGGATTACCACCTATATGGTAGCTAGGGGTAACCTTGTTTTTCCCGAAGGGTATGACTATGCATTTTTTGGCATTTAACTTTAGGCCATGGCTCTGGCACCAGTCATCCATTTCTGTGAGACCCTTCTGAAGGATATCTGTGTCAGATGTGTTTTCGACTACGGTGCCCAGTTTGCAGTCATCTGCAAACTTTGTCAGCCATAACCCTCCTGTGTTTGCTTGTACTTCAGAAAAGTAGATGCCAAACAAGAGTGGGCCCAGGACTGAGCCCTGTGGGACACCACTTGTGACAGGCTTTGAGTCTGACATGGCGCCAGCAACTCTGACCCTGTGGGTTCTGTCGCTCAGCCAGTTTGCAACCCATCTTGTGATATATGGGTTAACATTTAAGCTGATGAGTTTTTCAATGATACCAGAGTGGGGTATTGTGTCGAAGGCCTTCGCCAGATCGAGGTAGGCTGTATGGACTGCCTTTCCCTCATCAATGGCTTTGGTGACTGTTTCGAAGAAGTCAACCAAGTTTAAAAGGCATGATCTGCCTTTGACAAAGCCAAACTGGGTTGGATCCAAAGTCTGCAAATTCCCTATGTCTTTATTTATGAGGTCCATTATGATCCTCTCCATAGCTTTGCAGATAAGGCTTGTCAAGCTAATGGGTCCGTAATTTCCAGGGTCTGTGGAGGCACCGCCTTTGTGAAGTGGGACCACAGTCGCAGTGCGCCACTCCTGGAGTGCGTATCCAGAGGTGAGACTATGATTAAACAGCTGTCCTAGCTGTGGGTTTAATTCCTCGTTGAGTTCGTGGAGCACACAGCCTGGGACACCATCAGGTCCCATGGATGCTGTGTTTTTTGCTTTGGAGAGAGCAGTACTCACTTGGGCGTTTGAGATGTTTGGGGCGCTGCAACCATTTGGTATAGATATCTCTCCTTTTGGGGGAGGGGGAGAAGTTTGCACTGAACCTGTCAGCCAGTATGTTGGCAATGTCTGTAGGATCAGTAATCTTCACATCATTTTGAACTAGTTCTGAGCATATCTGGGAGTTTCCTCCCAGGTTTCTAACATAGCTAAAGAAGGCCTTATGATTGTCTTTTTGAGTCTTTAGCTATTTTTCTCTCAAAATTTGCTTTGGATGATTTTATGAGAGCTCTTAGCTTTTTACTTATAGTGATCAAAGGTGTCTTACCTTTTAAGGATTTTGCTCTATCTTGTAGTAGCTTCCTCCTTTTGTTGTAGAGTTTGTTTATGGCTGGGGTCCACCAGACTGGACACTTGCCCTTGGGACAAAGAGTCTTTGTTTTGCTTGGGATTGCCTTATCCATGCAGTCCTGCAGGTGCTGGTAGAAGGCATTTGTAAGTGATTCAGCGGCTTGAGTACTGTTTTCCGCTGGCTCGGGGGCCTTAAAGGAGACCACACTAGTCTTTAGAAGTGTGAAGTCGGCTTTCGAGAAGTTTTTTACTGTGGTCTTTTTATTTCAGGTGGGGGTGGGATGAGGACCTCCAGCAAGATTAGTTTGTGATCTGATCTCACCAGTGAGGGGTATACTTCCGGTGTTGAACATTGTGTTCCCATGTTCATGATGATGAGATCAAGTATGTTTTCTCCTCTTGTGGGGATGGTGACTAGTTGTTCCATGGCATTTGAGTTTATGAATTCCAGGAACTTTTGGGCTAGGGTGTTTGGGCTTGAGTAGTGTTCCCAGTCTATATTAGGGTAATTGAAATCACCTAGTATGATGGTGTTTGGAGATACATTTATCCCCTCCAGTGTTTTCAGGAAAGCCATGTGAGGTTCCTGAGTTTGTGAGGGTGGCCTGTAACATGCTACAATTTGCAGAGCAGTCTTGCCTATGGTTAATTGCACCTGGATGGTCTCCGATGCATCGTGCGTTGCCACCAGTCTTGAGGTGTGGGTGTCCTTGATGAATATGGATACCCCCCCTCCTTTCTTGGTATTGTCTGGATTTTGGGGCCGGAACGCATGGTATGAGGTAAAGCCTGTTAGTGCTGGGGTGCTCTCAGGAGCCTTGAACCAGGTTTCTGTCACAGCACAGACATCAATGTTCTCCATACTGAGAAGGGCCTCGAGTGCGTGCATTTTGAGATTTAGACTTCTGGCATTGAGCAGCATTACCCTTAGTTTTTTTTCTTTTTTGTGTTCTAGGGTGGTAGGTTTAGAATTTGAGCCTTGCCTAAAAAAGGCACTATGGGGGTGGCAAGAGCCTTTGCCAATATCCGGAATCCCAGGGGTGACAGGTGCAAGCCGTCCCTTGCGAAGCAGCGTGGCTTGTCCAGCATGTCATCCCAGGCAGACAGACATTGGATCCCCTTTGAATGACACCAGAGTTTAAGCCAATTGTTAAAGTTGATCATCTTATCTCTGTATTGTGGCATCATTCTTGGTGAAGGTAGGATACTGCTCAAGGTCAGGGTCATACCTGCCTGGGCTACATAATCAGAGAGCTCCTCAATGTCTCTTTTCATGTAGTCCAAGGAGGTACGTCTCAGGTCATTTACACCAGCGTGGACAATGACTGAGTCGTATTTGTACCTGCTGTTGAGAGACCTGAGTGCTTGCGTTATGTGGCGGATTCTAGCGCCTGACAGGCAGCTTACTGTAACTCTCTCCTTACTCAGTCTGGTGAGCGGGGCGTCAGTGTGTCTGACTATGGAGTCACCAATGACTAGTGTGTCTGGCATTGTGTTTGGCCTTAAGGGCTGTGACTGTTTGACACCCTGACTGTGAGGTCTATGTGTTGCAGGTGTTGTGTTCTGAGGTGGTGGTTGTTTGGGTGTCTGCTTTGGTGGCCTCTGCTGTTTTGGTAGATTTCTGATCAGAGCCTCCGAGTATGTCTTTGTGTGTTTATGTGTATGATTTGAGGTTGTGATGGTACTATGTGAGACTGGGTCTATAGTGTGTGTGGTAACCTTCTCCTCCTGTCTGGTCTTGCCAGTCCTAAGTTGAGAGAGCTCAGCCTCCAGTTTGGCCGTATAGTTGCATCTCTCGCATGTATTTGTGTTTTGTGGGAGGAGGAGAGGGTTGTCTGTGTACATGAGGCAATTGTAACATTGCCTCAATATTCCCAGGTTCACCAGCTGAGCAGGAGAGGATACTAACAACTGATCCCTCGACATGCTAGAAGGAATAGACAAAAAACTTTAAAAAAAGATTCCGGGGGATGTGGGTGTCCGAGAAATGGGGTTTGCCTTTTTGGGGTACTATCTATAACAAGAGTGCTGTATCTCGGTGATAAGTACTGTAGGAGCAAGTGCTAGGTTTGACAGATACAGAAGAGTGGACTTTAGGTAGCCCTAATAGTTTAAATCTGCTTAACCGGCGCTGCCCTAGTGTGCAACGGTAGCAGCTCCGCGCTAAATCGTGCTAAACCGCGCAAACGCGTGTTTAGCGTTTTTTATATCAGGAGGCTGAAAGAAGCTAGGAACTGGCACAAAACAACCAATAAACTACAAGTTGCTGGCTGAAACCTCACAAAACTGGACCAACAGGCAGCTCAATGCTTCCCACTCCCACTGGTAAGCAAGGGAACTTCCTCTCTTCCAAATTAGGTAAAGAATCAGTAACAGGAACTGCAAACAAAGTCCAGGGATCAGCAAGCTCTGAAACTGGACTATTCTAGCTCAGTAAGGCGGGAAAACAAGAGATTTTTTTGTTTTTTTTTCAGAAAACAAGCAGAAACAGATACAGTAAACACTTATAAATGATATAAATCGGCTATCACAGCCTACACAAACAATTTGCAACAGTTACAGATTTTAAAAGTAACAAACTGAGAAACAAGTGCAATAACAGAATAAATGCAGAATAAACAATAACAATGTATCAGCAAGCAGGCGAAATACAGTTGCTAGATAAATAGAAGTGGAAAGCCACAAAAAAATATACTTAAATCAGGTAAAGTCGCTTTTTTAGCTCTCTGAAGCTTGGATTACTCTGCTGGCCACCACGAGGATCTGTGCTGAGTAGGTACAAGCCAAAAAACGCGCGTTTAGTGTTTTTTATATCAGGGGGCTGAAAGAAGCTAGGAACTGGCACAAAACGACCAATAAACTACAAGTTGCTGGCTGAAACCTCACAAAACTGGACCAACAGGCAGCTCAATGCTTCCCACTCCCACTGGTAAGCAAGGGAACTTCCTCTCTTCCAAATTAGGTAAAGTAACAGGGACTGCAAACAAAGTCCAGGGATCAGCAAGCTCTGAAACTGGACTATTCTAGCTCAGTAAGGCGGGAAAACAAGAGATATTTTTTTTTTTTTTTTTTTTTTTTCAGAAAACAAGCAGAAACAGATACAGTAAACACTTATAAATGCTATAAATTGGCTATCACAGCCTACACAAACAATTTGCAACAGTTACAAATTTTAAAAGTAACAAACTGAGAAACAAGTGCAATAACAGAATAAATGCAGAATAAACAATAACAATGTATCAGCAAGCAGGCGAAATACAGTTGCTAGATAAATAGAAGTGGAAAGCCACAAAAATATACTTAAATCAGGTAAAGTCGCTTTTTTAGCTCTCTGAAGCTTGGATTACTCTGCTGGCCACCACGAGGATCTGTGCTGAGTAGGTACAAGCCAAAAAACACGAGATAAACTAGCTTATGTCAATGATTCTGCTTGCTTTACACTCTAATCCCTTATTTCTAGGATTTTTGTTGGTAAGCAGATACATTTCTACATAGTCCAAGAGTTACACAGTTGGGGTTTTGTACAGAAATGCCATATCAGTATGCAAGAAGACTGGCCTAATATTAGAATTCCTGCTTATAAAAACTATTGCTTTCTTCACAAAGACATATTTTGATATCAGCTGTGATCCCAGTAGGAAGGTGTAAATTCAGAAACATGTTTTTGATTCACCACTCACTACTCAACATGGTATTGCATTTGCAAAAGCAAAGCTATTTGTTTTAGATTCACTACTCAACATGGTATTGCATTTGCAAAAGCCAAGCTATTTGTTTTAGATTCAAGCAAGAAAACTGAGGAATTCCATTGAAAGGTGATCAGGTGCAGGAGTAAACTGCAGTTACCTTTATCATCTATAACACATCAGGAGACAAGCTATTTATTTATTTATTTATTAATCTGGGGGGGGGGCAGGTCAGTGAATTTCAAATTGAAGAGGTACTAGTTACCCCAAATGGCATCTCAATATCTGTAGAGATGTCAGTTTGCAATCTTGTGCTGTGGAATTGCTCAACATTACAAAAGTCATGATAGGTTGCTTGATATCATAAGTCTACAAGTCACTTTAAAAGATATTCTCTGGAACCCATCTTTCTTGATAGATTAGAGGTAGGAGGACCACTGATGAAACTCATCTCCCTACATGGACAGCATTTGATCAAACTCTCCTATGAAGCTTTTTATACAGTGTGCTGAGATTCAGCTGATCTATTTTTACACTATGAATAATAATAGTTTTAAGATTTTAAGGAAAACTATTCCCTTTACTGTATATTTGCAGAGATGTTGTGCCCCAAAGGAGTTATTTTCATGGTACTCAAAACCAGTTTTGACTCACTCACTCCTGAGCATGTTCAGCCCATTACTTTTGATTAGCCCCAACATGGCATGAGCAGTGACCTGGTATTCTAAAGAAGCAAGGTCAAAAAATTAATCATTACTACTGGAAGGCCCAAGGTGGAAGGGGGTATACTTAGCATGAGCATTATCAGTGCTCTCAGTCACAGCACATCTCCTGTTCATTGACATCTCTGTCATGGGTTCTTTCATCCGGCTTACCCATACTACATCAGTGTTGGACAGCATAGCCCAGCTGTCTGCTAATGGTGAAGGCACTTTATGGACAAAAGATAAATTTCCTCGGGACAATATTTTGTGAATATAACATCTGGTACTAGGTTATCTAGTCTCTGACAATACTCAGCGGGCAACTGTCAAAATCAACCAGGATGTTGACTGATCTTTTTTTTCATATGGATAGTCTTCTGCATGACATGTATAGAAATTAAGTTAGGCATGGGTTTGTTATGTACTTATTCTAAGAAGGATCCTATTTCCTGCAACTAAAAGCCCTGTGCTGTTCATTATCTAGATTGTTTACATCAAAAAAGAAGTGTTCTGCAGTATCTCAAACTGAATTCTTTATGACACCTCTCTAGAACAGTAATTTAGATCCATATAATCTTTCCTTCAACCTTTCATTTCCTGGGAGAATTACTGAAGCATTAGTTATGAAAGTGATTGAGAACTGATAGGCAGTTGGTGTATATTTAATCTTCTGTATTGCTTTTAGATAACCTCATAAATAAACAGTACAAAAAAGAATTACATAATATCTCCTTTTGGTTAAGGATGGAAGATATTGGTCCTCTGATTTAATTAATCATTTGGAACCCTTTTCCATACAAGTAGTCAGATTTTTTGCTAACTACCCAAAATCCAGTAGACTTCTGTCTAGGATGGCTTGAGCCTACGTCTTATGTAATTGACAGGTAGATCTCTCGTGTCTTTAGAATAAATGCATCAAGATCTGTTCTTCTCATTTCTGAATTCCCAGCTATTTACTTTCTTTGCTGCTACTCACTTAGTACACCTTGCTTCCTCCCAATAGTCTAAAATATAAGTGAAGTAATAGCACAGATAAGCTTGTGATACATACCTCTGTCACACATTTAATCCTTCCTCATGGAAAATAGTGGGTATATAGGTAGCTTATTTTTGTAATATCTATGACTAGACTGCATGAAATTATTTGAAACAAAATTCTTCAAAGCCTGTACTTTCTTTTACCATGGAGGTGACTTTTGTTATGGCTGTGTGCTCTTCATAGTCACTCTTCCCCTCATCCTTCTATTAAACTCTATTCCTTCATAGTCTCCATTTATAATTGTATGGATCCATTACATATCCTCCTTACCCCCATATCTCCAGTAAGTATAGTATGAGCTCCCTCTGTCTTTCTATATCATTTCCTCCCTCTATTTTCATTAGCATCCATGCTATCTAGTGATGAATCTTTTACATTAGTGTTATAAACCTTACTCTGCACAATCTCCATAAATTCACACAATGGAGCAATCGTGCTTTTACTATCATACTACAGTGTCTCTTTATTAACAGTGGCTTTATTAGCCACTGCTTTTTTTTTCACTTTGCACCTGGTGAGTCATGGATGCAGCTATTGCTATTGTTGGATCATTCTCCTGTTTTGCCAAACTGCATATTTCTCATTGATAATAGTGACTACATTTCAGCACCATGTATTAAACCACAGCTGACACTTTCTGTACATTTGGACAATTTCTTGACAAATTCGACGCCCAGAGCTACAACCATCTTCCTTATGTTCATGTCATCTAAATAAAAGCTAACCCTGTTTTCACTGCCTATTATCCAACAACTGGGAAACACTTTGAAAATCTTCTGGCCTCATTGCTAGACCCTCTTACACTCATCTGGTTTACCTTCTATCATTGTAAAGCATCATCATCAGCAGTGTTTCTACTTCAACCCACCCTTATTATCCTATTACTCATCTAAGGGATGTTATGCATACCTTAATCACAGAATCTTGGGAAATAAGCACAGTCATATGCTGAAGTTATTAATACAAGATATCAAAGTATTCACCTAGTTTTATGTGCTTTTAACAAAATACTTAATTTTATTGAAAGATTTCTTTGTTAAACTCCCAGCTATCTGAAACTTCCTCAGTAATGTTCTGTTTCATACTGAGCTAAAGCCTTGTTAATACTGAAGAAGACTAAATCATCCACGTTTTTGCTTCACAGATTTCACAATAATGCAATCAAAGATCTGAAGTACATTTAAGTGATGGGATATTTGTCCTTGAGCCCATGCAGATTAGCATCCTGTGGAATAATTTTGTCATTTTTCTGTTTTTTTTTTTTTCCTGCCAAGTAGCCTTTTTCAAGTCACCTGAAATTTCCTTGATGGCAAAAAAATCAGTTAAATACTGCTAGAATGGGATCAACCAGGAGCTCAACATTACCCTTTAGGAAGTACTGAAATAAATGGAAACATGATAGCAAAAGATAAATCATTTTTTACAAAAATATTGCAGTGCCCCTGCTCATGGTTCACCTTAGTAAATATGAAATGCTTGTTTACTTGATTTTTTTCTTTCTTTCAGATTGATTATTGCTGGGATGTACCAATTCCAGATAGTGTTTTTACCAGTACAAGTCTATATCATATCACTGAAGAGGTATTCCAGCAAATGCCTCTTCGACACATACACAGCGAATGCACAAAACTGCAAACGCTGACATTAGCGATTTCTTTCCCTGGGAAATAAATTGCTTGCCTCAAAACATAAACACTGCATTACAAACATGATAAAGTGGGGGGCTTTGTCCCCCCTACCCCCCCCAACTAAATATACCAACTCCGAGATTGCACTACAGTGGGGAAAATGACAAACTTACAGGGATGGACAAGTGATTTCTTTCCTAGGGAAAGAAATCACTGATGTCAGTGTTCACAGTTTTGTGCATTCGCTGTGTATATGTCAATGAAGAGGCACTCGCTGCTATGCCTCTTCAAGTATTTAATATAGAACCTACACTACTACCTAGAAAGTTGAAGTGTTGTGAATTACCAAAGTATTTATTAATAAAGTAGTTCAAAGTTGGCAGGTTGTCATTTGGAAGCTAGATAACGAGATACTTCAGGACAAATGAGGTTTCACATGCTCTTTTTACAATTATTACAACTCAAAAGTGTTGCAATCTATCCAAACATTGTTGGCCTTAAGCATTTCAGTTATCCCACGGTAATGTGCTGAAAGAGTCTGAGTGGACTATTTAGTGGGCAATGGAAAATAGTATAAGGTATTGAACTGTTCATACCTTAAGCAATTGTCTATTTCAACTTAATGATCATGAAAAAGGCTCAGGAGTGGAATCCTTCTGTATTATCTAATTTTAATCAGACCTACAACTGTCAGCTTAAGAGATGCAGCGGAGAACCATGCTGTATGCTAAAACATCTACATGTGCTGCTTTTATGATTTAGAGTTTACTTCTCAATGCTTCAGCTGTCAGTTACTGAAGTTCACCTTAACAAGGAGTCAACTCATTTAATTCATTCAGTTCAACTCTCCAGGAACTCAAACTGATGAAAAAGTTAAGAACATGTGGTTTTGCATTCTCTGTTAACTGACAAATACCATCGCTGCTGTTGTACCAACAATAAAGGAAGGAGCAATTCCAAAAACAAAAGGCATCAATGCTGGTACACATCAAAAAACTGCATTGGCACTGACTTCCTATAGAAAACAGAAATCAAGGAGATCAACATCAGAGAGCTGATCTCGAACACATGGAATCTCGACCACTTTACAAAGTATAGAGAAGCACCCCTTAAATCTAGATATGTGGTGACCATCTGTTCTTTATAGTGAAGACACACTCAATGTGTGCAAAATAATAGTACCCACCACACTCATACGACATCTCCCTGAAATTAACCAATACGTTAATAATAAACAATGTATGTTGTCTACCAAAGTAAACAAAGCAATCAGACATATCATAATGTCACAATGAAAGTGGCAATGAAGATAAAACCATAAAGAAGCTATCAATGAGAATCAACCCAAAATATAGTTTAAGATGGCATTCCGATGAGAACATTTGTCAATTTTAAACCTATAAGTTAACAAAGCTCCACTGTCTATATGCTATAGCTGAATGAATGGGTATACTTCTAAAAGCAAAATGAGCAAATCTACAAAACCCAACCTGTAAAAATGGAAGCTGTTCAGTTTACATACCTAGGACTGATTGACAGATTTAAAACATAAAACATAATCCAGAGAGTAAATAAAGTCTCTCAAATGTACTAAAAATACTTCAGTTTGCTGTGACATAAAGACACTCTCTCAGGGGCCTTAATTATAAATGAAGTTTTCCAAATCTAACAACATTTTAACTGCACTAAATATCACAGGTGAGTAAAGACAAATTATTATAAGCTATAACAGGGGAGTGATATAGAAAATATGTAACAATGTCAGGTGAAGCATGTACAAACAGTAATGTTAAATAGAAGCAGGCAAAATACTTTCACCCACTCAAAAACATCCAACTCAGCTGGTGTACATTTAAAATTCAGCTCTTTTCCATTTATTACTCTATTTATCTACATACAAAATTTGATAAACTAGTTAAGTGGGCTACTCAAGCTGATTCGTGATCATTATCAGATCACAGTGTGACATTGGGCAGCATTTATAAAAGTCAAAAAAGTTAGAGAAAATGCACTAAATCTGAAATAATAGCAATGAACAGAAAGGTGTGTTTATACTTATCAAGTACATAGTTACAAATGAGATCAACTGGGATATTAAGAAGATTAAAAAAGTTACTTGATGTTGCAACTTATGAGAAGGATATACGAGTTAAATAACTATACGTTTGTATCTGATAAAATTTTACCATTCCATGCTTAAATCGGTTTGACAATGTAGGAAATGTGTTGTTTTGTGTTATGCCATGGACTACAGCATTAGAAAGGAAGACTACATTTGCAAGTATGCCTGAGTAAATTTATCAAACAGCTTGCATTTCAGAAAGATACAACAGAGGAGATTGTAAAAGGCATGGATAACTCAAACAGCTCAGGCAAGGCTTTGGTGAAAGAAAGTATTTTTAGTGGAGGATTTCTAAGAGATTTTTTTGAAAAGAGGCTAATGTAGTATACATTTTAGGGGATAAAGTCCCACAGGACTGGACCCATTTCAGAGAATGCACAACTTAATGTAAATTTCAGTTAAGCTTGATTTGCTCTGCCTCTGCATGTATTTTCTAAACAGGTAGTGAAATTCATTTTGTACTAAATCTACATACTAATTGTAGGCAGGAGGCATTGTTAATGTGATATAGTAATATGGCTCAAAGGTATGTGACTCATGCTGGGACAAGTTGGTTGTTTGCATTTTCAGTAGTTGATGGTGATGGGTGCATTGAATGTTTTCTGAACCTATAAGGGACATTCAAGTTTCAATAACAGATAGTTTATACAATATTTTTCTTTGACAAACAAGGTAACTTTCTGAATCTGTAACTAAGATTGAGATTGTTTAAAACCTTAGAAATACCGAATTATATGTGGTGATAGGATGATTGAGAAAAATACATGCCAAGGATTTTCATGTTTATGCCAGGATGATTTGGTTGTTCTGCAAGTCTGTTACTACAGATTTGTGGTTACTCATGTAAGAACATTTTAGTGAGTGGCAGTATGTAGTGTAAAATCACTTGCACCTCCTGTAAATGGACATCCCCAAATTCACAATTTATATATACTAATTACATGGTAACACAAAAGTGAAGAGAAGTGAAACACTGTTATTGCTGAACGTGTCTTTCAGTGAAATTACTTCCTGGTACCAGCATGGTCTGGAAGTTTCTTCACACACTTGTCTGGCTCCCAATAATTTCACTGGCTTGGTGATTAAGTCTATGTGGAGTGCAAAATAGCATTGTGTTTGTCATTCTCAGATACATAATTCATTTAAGGGAATGGGAACAAATGACTTATTTAAATCAAATGAATTGGAATGCAGTACAGTGAGGATTGGAATATTTGCCCTTAACTCACTGTAGTGCAATCTCAGAGTTGGAATATAAATTTAGTGGGGAGTTTGGGCGGGTGCAGCCCCCCACAATAGCGATTTTGAATTTTTGCATTTACGCTCATGTGAGTGATCGACATTTTGATTTTTCATCTATATAATAGATACCCTTGTTAAGACTATCTACAGGGTTTATTCCTGATGTTTGGAAAATAGCCACTGTAACTCCCTTACACAAAGGTGGCCCTTCTACTGATGTGGGTAATTTTAGAACCATCATCCTCACCAGGCTTTTCTGAAAAGCCATAGAGTGTATCATAGCAGAACTTATTTATGCAGACATGGACAAATGTACTGATCTAGATCCCTATCAGTTTGTTTATATGAAGAGCAGTTCCTGACTCCTGAACATAGTAAGCTTATTTGAAAAGGTTACAGAGGGTATGAGCACTGGTCATTCTATCTTGACCTGGCCATTCTTTTTGACACTATTCCCCATGCTGGTATTACTAAGAATTAGACAAGCTTAATCTAAATAAATTGTCCACTGGATTACAAAGTGAGTATCCAAAAGATCCCAAGTTGTGAAAGTTCCTGGTTCCATCTCTGAATGCAAATTTGTAACTAGTGGTATGCCATAGGGAGCACTTCTTGGCCCTCTCCTGTTTGGCATTTACTTTGCAGATATTCAAGCCAATGTCCCAAATGTGTGGTTGACAAGGTTTGCTGAGGACTACAAACTGGGCACTGTTGTCTGCTCTCCCACTGATACAAAACAGCTCCAGCAAGAGCTGAAATATGCACATATATGGTGTATGAAAGATGGCCCCAGACTAAAAGTGCAGCTTAGTGGTGTTTGGTAGAAAGGTTGTTTCCACCTCATGTGTTATAAATGCTATCCTCTTCAGACAGATACAGTAATAAGATACCTAGGTACCTATACAGACATTTTTTTATTCGATCATGTTTCCTCCACAGTTAGGAAATCTTGTTATCAGGCCCAGTTAATTTCCAAGGGAATATCTTCAAGATCTAAAGAAGTCATCCTATCACTGTATTCGTCCTGTAAAAGACCCACTCTTCAATATAGTACCCCGTTTGGTATATATAAACCCAAGCATATCAATCAACTGGAAAGGCTAACCAAAAAATTAAGGCTTTTAAATCCTTCATCTACCCTGATAGATTAACATGACTGTCTTTATGCTCAGTAGCCTACAGGTTGCTGTGAGGTGATCTGTTTCTTGCTTTTCGAGCTTTGGAAAACCTAGTCCTATTTGACCGATTTCAATTAAAAAAATAGTTCTACAAAACACCTGCACTAAGGATTAAATACATACCAACAAAAAAACAAGACTCACTGAAGACATGGATTCTTGGCCGATGGAATAAGTTACCACTACAGTCAAAAGAGCACTACCTTGGGTAACAACTCCTCAGTGAACATACTACAGTGTGATATTTTTTGTTGGGTTGCTATGTTGAGTGCATCACATAATTGTTTCTTATTTATAGTGTGCATTTTATGGCTTTGATTCCGATGAAGTTCCACAACTAATGTAGGAATAGCCATAGAAATAGTTTATCAGACAAAATCCTACACAAATAATTTCTTTGCATAGGCCTAGACACAACAGCTATATTAAAGTAGACCTATATCTTCCTTTTCTATTTCACATTTTACATCCAGAAAAGAAAGGAATGTTTCAGTGAAAGATACAAATGAACTCAGTAAATTAACCTTCAGGCCAAAGCACTGATAAAGATTGAGATGTGCTAGCAGAGTGTGAGGAAGATTTGGCACAAAAATTGATCTTTAGATAGTACAAGGCTTGGGAACCAAGGTTGAAGAGGTGTGTTGGAAACTTGCTGGGTGTTTGCATTAAGAGATATATATTGTAGTCAAAAGTCAGTTCAGTTTGAAAAAGATTGTGCACAGTAGTTCAGTTTATATATTCAGGAGACTGAGTACAGAACTCGGGTAAAATGGCATGCAGTTCAGATATTCAAAAGTCAATAAAAGTCCAGAAACTACAGAAAACAGTGCAGTTTGGTGTGATTCTTCCATTATAGAGAAAATGAAATAACCTATATAAGATTTGTTGGATCTTGTTAAACTATAAGAGCTACCTCCACTGTACACTGCTACTAGAAAATTATTCGCTGTGAGGTTGATACAGTGGTTTAAGACTTGTATTTGTATTTTCACAGGAAGAAGAAGATTTGGTACATATAGAAGAAACTGAAATATTTGGCACTTGTTCAGTACAGCTCTGGGTAATTGAAAAATAAAGATATTTATTCCAGTTTGTACAATAGTCCCCAATGTGGGGCAAACAATATTGACAGTTAAGTGAGTTCCAAATCTCCACAGCAACCCTGCAAGTCTACAATTGCTCATGGGTAGACAGACTACATGCAATTTATAGAGCGGCAGTGTTCCATAAGAATATTACTTCAGTAACAAATCTACAATATAGCATTAAAAAATCAGTACTGCAAGGTATCAGTATAAAAAACAATCCAATTAACAGCAGCATATCAAAAATGTGTGTCAGAAATGTTCATTTAAATTTAAATATCAGTTCACAAATGTTAAATCTTTTTAGATACAGAAGGGTTGAAACAGATAAGCAAACTGTAATAAAGGAGGCAACAAAAATACTCATGATTCACAGTATAAATCTGTTTACAGAGACAATGATATTTTCAGCTTCTATTATCAGTATGGCTTCAAATTTAAATAACAAATTGCAACAAATTCTAGTTGACAGTCTTCAAAAATTAGTGTAAATGCTATAACATACGTAATTCAAAATGCAGAGTTAATTTGCAATATTGCAAATACAGATCAGCCTAATGTAAACACAGCCAGTATATGGGACATGCAGATTTCAGAACAGAACACAGAGCAGACATTTCAGTATCAAGTTAATGTTAACAGTATTTCAAATCTAAGTATTCAGAATTTATTAAATTATAATTTGTCAAATAATATACAGAATTCAGGGCAAAGTGAAAAAAAAAACATACCATAGCACGCGTCAACGTTGTCACTAGTTCTACAGAAAATATTTTTTTAAAATATCAATGAAAAGTGTAGCATTCTGGCACAAAACCGGATAATTTATCTGACAGGATTTAGGGCAGAAAAGGCTGACTGTAATTTTCATTGTTTACAGAAAAGGAGTTATAAAATAATGTACTGATTAATAAAGACCCACCAGTTTCGGTTACAAAAAGACCTCTACCAGAAAACACAATTAAATGTATAATTTATTTATTTATTTAACATTTGTTGACTTGCAAAGTCGGACTAAGACAGAGCTTATTTTCAGCAGAGGCCTGGGAAAAAACTTCTGCAGATGTATGTCTTTGGAATGTCGGAGGAAATGAGAGTACCCAGTGGAAACCCACACAAATGGAGGGAGGACATGCAGACTCCGCACAGAAGGCAGCCCAGCTGAGAATAGAACTGGAGAACCTGTTGCTGTGAAATGACCACGTTAACCGCTGCACCACTGCACCCCCCCCCTAAAATGTTAGAAAAAAATTAAAAGATCAAAGGTTACAGCAGTGAGGAATTCTCAGTATAGCAGTGCAATACTAGGTTATCAAAGTTAAATCTTGTTTTACACTTCAATAACAATGTTTTTATTAAAAACAAATATAAACTTTACACAATGTACAGCAGTACCAACACAAGGCACTTGTAAAAAATTGTGTGCGGTAAATACACAGATTCATAGGCTAAAGACAAAGTAAATTCTTGTTCAGTTGTCACAGCTGAAGTACAAGCAGAAAAGCTACCAGATTTTCAAAAACATTATTTTATTTTCAAAAAAAGAAATAACATACTAAAAAATGGTAATATAGTAAAAAAAATCATATCCATTCAATTCACTTTTATGGGAATTAAGAAAAAAAAACAGTCACAGGTTAATACTAAATTTAAAATTAGTAAATATGTATACCATTTTAGTAGCACATGCTGTGCATGGGACACGAGAAATAACAGTCAAGTTAAATCCACAGAATAAATTGTTCACAAATACAAATCTGACAAATTTTTGCTATTGTTTTCTTTCAGCAGACATTGTCAAGACCAGTAAATTATGGTAATGAAGTGTTGCACTGCATAAATAATATCTTAATACGAACCAAAACAGAAGAACATTTACAAATATTAAATAACGTTATGCTAGTTTTACAGATTGTAAATTTCAAAATCAATGTTATATTTTTAAAAGTAACAGTACAGTCAAAAGTTCAAATACCAAACAAAAAGGAGCAGCATAAATAGTGTGCCGGTACAGTGTCAAATTATTACTTTACTTTCATTACAACTTATAATAGGGGGAAATGCTACTGAGTTTTCATTTAATTCAGTAATAAAGTTACAGCCTTTCTATTATACTATAGTACATTATCACTGTTTCTAGACCTATAAAATCTGTGTATTAGCAACATAAAATTGCACAGGACACTAAGGATAATCACAAGGCTTGCACCACCAACCAGGAATAAACACGAACAATGTAAAGAAAATCCAAACACAGTTTATTATCCACACTAACGCTTGTACAGATACAGCACGTTTTCATCATCAACTTCATCAGAAAATGAAAAGCAACCACATCCATCTGTATTTATACCCTCCCTATTAACATCAATTAGAACAATTCAATCAACTTTAAAAGCAACAAAATTGATAAAATCAGTTAATTCTATTTATAATAAAAAAACCTGTAACCAAAATAGTTTTGTAACTTCTTACATTTAATAAATATAATTAAACGCATTTAATACGCTCATCCTATTCAAAAATCTTCCAAAACTGACAATTAATAAATAGTATATAAATAAATAATTAAAATAGGTTAAAATTAATAATATATGTTGAACAGTGTATGTCTCCCTCAAGTGGTGAAACTGAAAATAACATATAAATTAATTCATAGTTATAACTTAGTATATTTAGACTGGATTAAATGGTATGTTTTCAATTTGACTTAAAAGTGTTCTTTCTAACTTATACATATAGTAAATTAAAGTTTAGCAGATCTGATTTTAAGCACTGGTGCTAAAGATACCATTTCATTTAGACCTGGGAATTTGCTAGAATCCAACACCAGTTGCCAATATAATTCTCTGTATTCAACTAGTGTTTCCCACATACCACCCCTAGGACTCAGTGCAACCACCTCCAAAATAAAAAATTGAAAACCAGATGTCCTACAGGTGGTAGTGTGCTTGTATAATGCGTTTCTCTCGTTCTTTGTTCTAATTTCATACAAATGTTCGTAAATCCTCTGCTTTAACTTCCTTTCACTTTTCCCTATATAAAAGGATTCACATTCTTTACAAGTTGCAATATAAATAATCAGTTTTGGAAGAGTTTTGAATAGGATGAGCGTATTAAATGCGTTTAATTATATTTATTAAATGTAAGAAGTTACAAAACTATTTTGGTTACAGGTTTTTTTATTATAAATGGAATTAACTGATTTTATCAATTTTGTTGCCTTTAAAGTTGATTGAATTGTTCTAATTGATGTTAATAGGGAGGGTATAAATACAGATGGATGTGGTTGCTTTTCATTTTATGATGAAGTTGATGACAAAAACGTGCTGTATCTGTACAAGCATTAGTGTGGATAATAAACTGTGTTTGGATTTTCTTTACATTGTTTGTGTTTATTCCTGGTTGGTGGTGCTTACTACTGTTTCTTGGTTTTTCGTGCGCACCATTGGTCCTTTTTTTTGGTTAATAATTCAAGGCTTTCTTTAGTTATGTTAGGAACCTGGGTGGGAATTCCCAGATATGCTCAGAATTAGTCCAAAATGACAAAAAATACACCGAACCCACAGACATTGCCAACATCCTAGCTGACAGGTTCCCCCCTTCCCACCAAAAGGGCAAATATCTATCCCAGCAGAGTGCTGCCCCCCTGACATCTCAAATGCTCAGGTAAGAGCTGCCCTCCCCAAAGCAAAAAACACAGCATCAATGGGACCAGACGGTGTCCCGGGCTGCGTCCTACATGAACTCCAAGAAGAGCTAAACCCAAACATAAAACTACTGTTCAATCTCAGCATTACTACAGGATATGTACCCAAAGAGTGGTGTACAGCAACAGTGGTCCCTCTCCACAAAGGTGGTGCATCAACGGATCTTGGAAACTATCGCCCCATAAGCCTGACTAGCTTGGTTTGCAAAGCTATGGAAAGGATCATCATGGACCTCATAAATAAAGATATTGGGGACCTACAGAGACTGGATCCTACCCAGTTTGGCTTTGTTAAGGGCAGATCCTGCCTCTTAAACCTGGTTGATTTCTTTGAAACAGTCGCCATTGATGAGGGGAAGGTGGTCCACACAGCCTACCTGGACCTCGCAAAAGCCTTCGATACAATACCCCACTCAGGCATTATAGATAAGCTCACCAACTTAAATATAAACCCCTATGTCACTAGATGGGTTGCAAACTGGCTCAAGGACAGAACCCACATGGTTAGAATTGCTGGAGCCATGTCAGACTCCAAACCAGTTACAAGTGGCTTCCCACAAGGCTCAGTCCTGGGACCTCTCTTGTTCGGTATATATTTCTCGGAGGTACAGGCCAACACGGAAGGCCTGTCGCTGACCAAGTTCGCAGATGACTGCAAACTGGGTGCCATAATCGACTCTCCAGCCAACACAAGCATCCTCCAAAAGGGCCTCATAGAAACAGACAACTGGTGCCAGAGCAATGGCCTCAAGCTAAATGCCAAAAAGTGTATAGTCATCCCCTTTGGCAAAAACAAAGTGCCCACAAATTACCACATAGGTGGTAATCCATTAAGTACAGAAGAAGTAATTAGGACCTGGGGACCCAAGTTGATAGCAATCTCTCATTTGACAACCACATGGCCAAAGTGGTTAGAAAAACATTTTATATAGCCCACCTAATCATGAAAGGATTCACATCTAGATCAGGGGAGGTCATCGTGCCTCTTTGCTCATACCTCTTCAGGCCCATAATTGAGTACAATGCCCCTTTTGGGATGTACCTTACCAGACACCTGCAGCAACTGGAAAGACCCCAAAAGTACCTCACCAAGAGGATCAAAGGGCTCAAACAGATGCCATATGCTGCCCAGTTAAAGAAACTCCAGCTCTACTCAGTGGCATGCCACCTGCTCAGAGGCGATCTGTGCCTGATGTATAAAGCCATGCCCAACCCGGAATTAATGGACATGCCGCACCTCAGAAAATCCAAATCCCATCGAGCTATGAGCTCGAGGGACTTGAACCTCAGCACTGAAATAAATAGGACATGCTGGAGGGACAGATTCATAACCCAGAGGCTCCCTTCACTCTGGAATAAAATCCCAGTCCAGGTTAGGCAGAGTCCCTCATTGACTCTCTTCAAGAGGAATCTTGATGAGTGGATGGGAGATCGTAGGTTTACCCTGGGTATCACTTCTGTGTCACTGTTAGACAGAGGCACAGTATACTAACCTTGAAAAAGGGCATAGCAAAATTAATTTAAAATGGGTGGCGAAAGCCAAACACACTTTGGCTAGGCTTATAAATGCCCTAGGGCAGATAGCCTACTATGAACCTATGAACCTCATTTCAGATGGGACAAAATATATATGAAGTCAGGGCAACAAGTACAATTCTTAAAGCTGCAAATGTTATTTAAAAAACTGATACCACTGTTTTATATTTTTGCAAACATATGTTTTTACAAATAAACTAGGAGGACAAGTTTATTACACGTTTATTAAAGGTTCAAAATATTCTACCTCAAGCCATGTCATAGGAGTATAAAAAGAGGCCTGGAGGCCAGATGATGTGTAATAAAGGCTGAATATAAACAGGGAATGCTAGAGTGGCTTCCCCAGTACCTCAGCAGTTACTGGGACAAAACAGAGTACGTCTTAAACTTGGTAAGAGCTGTGGCGCACAAATCACAAATCAAAATCAAACAAAAATACAAAAGTAAACATTTTTGTCAATGACTCTAACTATAAATAAAATGTAATTAAATGCACAAGCTATTCAGTACATATATATAGTATGCTAACTAAATTAATGTAAATGTGTTTCAGTTAGCTAAAAAAGTTGTTTAGCATTACAACATGTAAGTAATATAAATGCAAATGTCTATTTATGCAGATACGTTTAAAGTTAAACTAAGTTTATTAAAAAAACAGATGCAGAAGTGTATTAGTGCATATTAGTAATTTCAGAACATACCCTGGTATTCAGTAAATTCTGTGTAGGCTTCACACAAAGCCTACATGGAGTTTATGTGCAAGAGTGGTGATGCAAGGTGAGCAGCAGTGCTAATAACATATTCATGCCGTGCATTATGCTTAAACATAAAGCAGCATAGTTTTGTGGCCTGCAACAGTGTTGCTGGCCAGGAAACCATGTAGAGCAACACAGATAGCAAACATGGTTACTTCAGAGCACAGTAGATTAGCTGGATTGCACAGATTGTCACAGAGATTACCAAGTCTTAACGTATAGTTATGTATATGTTCCAAACATTGTACAGGATAGTGTATACAGTACAGAGTATTGTGAAATCCCATGCTGCCATGTAAAATAAACACTCGGGGAAGTGTGTTTATTGAATAGGGACACACATGAATTGTAGGAATGAACACAGGGAAAGAGGACAAGTGAAAACGCCTAATGTACAACAGATAAGATCACGTCAATGAAAGACGGTTGTAGCAGCAACATCAATCACATATCAGTATGGTACAGTATGGTCTGCACAGTGGAAACATGTATTATGTGAATGTCACACTAGGTGAATGGAGATGATGTCTTTGTGAGATAAGCATCTTACATGAACAACGTAAAGGACATCAGGAATATTATATACAACTGGGGGTAGGATGCATATTGTGAAGTTGTGCAAACTGATTTGCCTGAATATGAGTGCAATCTCAGCAGAGGTCTCCAAGAAGTGAAATACAGGTAAAGGCTCATGGACAACAGTAAAAGAAGCATGCACAATCATGGACAATATCAGAATAATACCACCAGTAATCCCATGTCTCTGACACAGCATATGCGAGTCTGAGTGATCAGAGATGGTTGTATGCAAACACACTTGTACATTTATTAAGACCTGTCAGCAATGTACAAGGGTAATCACACACACTTTTCTGACACTAATCTGCTGGAGGTGATACAAGGGACACTGCTATAACTGTATGTGACATTATGATCAATACAGGCTAATTGCCAGAAGATATAGATATATATATATATATATATATATATATATATAAATATGTATATATATATCACCCAAAAAAATATACTTGTCGAGGAAATAAGGCAACCTCTATTCTTCCTTAAAATATTTTAATGTTCCACCACAGGTAAATAACACGCCATCCAGGAGCACAAAACACAGCAACAGCAACAACACAAAGAGCATAAGCGATGAAATCCACTGCGTTTTCGTTTCAGAAACTTCTTCCGATGAAACTAGGTACATAATGAAGTTTCATGAAGCTCTTATATACTCTCCACATTGAAAATCAACACTTAATTGACAAATTAATTGCCCAATTAAACAATTAAAATTTTAAAAGTGCCCAAACCTTATATGGATTTCCTGTATACAACTGAACTACTAACTTCTATTCTATTAGTTCCTTTTAATTAAAAACACATGCAATTAAAAAATTTTTAAAACTTTTAAAAACTTTGTTGCAATAAATATATTCATTTCAAACTTGATCAAAGAATTAGAATATGTATATATGTACTCAGAACACTCACTTTACAACTTTAAAAACTGTCATTGTAAATATCTCAAACAAACATATTTAATTCAAATACTAATAGTGCCAACTATAGGTCATGTTTTGTATTGCTACCTAATAATCAATTGATTATACACTTTTAAGTCAGTAATACATTTTCATTAGAAAATTTTTCATCTGAAAATAGGGTGGTGCATAAGGTTACAAAAAAAATAATATATTGCAAAAAATGTTAGGTTAATAAATAAAGAAGTTAATCAACCCACTATGAGTCCCACATTATTCAGTGTTATAATTTATTGGCTCTCATCTTTAAAACTGGGGCAATAGAGAGGGTCTCATTTAACCCAGGGAATTTATGCCCTTCCAAATCCAATTGCCATACCAGTTCTTTATATTCGATCGAGGTTTCCCATAGGCCACCCCTCGGGTCCAATTCTACCACATCAAGTACAAAAAAAGTGTAGGCAGCTCCATCACAGTTTAATGTATGCCTATATAGGGCATTAGTCCCATTTTGATTTTTGATATCATAACAATGTTCGTAAATCCTGTTCCTTAGCTTTCTCGGATTTACCAACATAGAATGCCTCACACTTTAAACAAATAGCTAGGTAGACTATACCCTTCGTTTGGCAATTGGCAAAATGTTTACTGGGAATTAGAATATCCCTGCTCTTGAGGTAAACCACATCCTTCGATGCCACAAAGGGGCATTGATTGCATCTACCACATTTATAGGTACCAACCCTGCCTTCCCTAATAATGCCACTTGATTTTTTCTTTTCTAATACATTTTTTATACATTTCCCCTTTCTAAAGGTACATTTAAATGGTTTATTGAAAACACCATTTAGGTCTGAGAGTTCACTAAAATTTTTCCATTCATTCTCAACAATTTTCATAATTTTGTATGCCTCTCCACTAAAATCCATCACAAAGTTACCACTTTCGTTACTAGTCCCATTGTTACTATTTAGCTGCCAATTCATTTCACCTAGTATAGGCTTATATTTAGTGGCTCTTCCCATCTTAACTTCATTTTCGATTGCTTTTATTAAGCTAGGAGGGTACCCTCTCGCTACAAACATCTTCATCAAGATCTCACATTCTGATTCAAAATCTTCTTCTCTAGAGCACATACGGCTCCCCCTCACATACTGGCCCTTAACAATGCCTCTCTTATGGTGGTATGGGTGTGCGCTATCGAACGCCAAAAACGAATTTGAATAAGATTTCTTTCTAAACACTTTGGAATAAAAGTTATCTTGTCCCTTTCCTATAAAAATATCGAGATATCTTAAACAACTTGGGTCCTTCACATATGTGAATTTCAGAAAAGAAGTGGACTGACTAATATATTCATAGAATGCTGCAAATTCTGCATCAGTACCTACCCATAGAAAACACATGTCGTCTAGGTATCTTTTATATAATTTCCAGCACTTCTTGTAAGGTGAATTCATGACAAATTTACTCTCCCAAGCTGACATAATAATATTGGTATAAATGGGGGCACATCTTGCCCCCATCGCTATACCTTGCTTCTGCTTGAAAAATTCGCCATCATAAAACAAAAAATTATTGCTTACAACTAATTCCATTAAGGTTAAAATCAACCTGAAATCATTATTGGTGAATTTACCATAGTTCACCAGACCTTCCTCAAACCATTCTAGACCTTCAACAAAGGGGATAGAGGAGAAAAGGTCAACTATGTCCATAGTAATGAACATAATCTTCTCATCAAAAATGCCCTTATTCAAATTTTTCAACAAGTCCCAGGAGTCTTTTACTATCCCTGAGCTTTCCTTCACCACCATTTTTAACTTTTCATCCAGCCATTTTGCAAGGGGTGCCGTCACAGACCCTTCAGAGGCTACAATCGGTCTCAATGGTGGATTATTCACATCCTTATGAACTTTAGGGACCCCAAAGATCGTGGGTACTCGGGGTTTAGTTACATTTAAATATTTATACAAATTCATGTCAATACTTCCTTCAAGGAGTAGATCATTCAGAGCTAACCAAATCTTTTTATTACCTATATTAATCTCATTCAGGGAAGAACATTCATACCTATCCTCATTTTTTAATATTTCCAACATTTTGGTCATATATAAAGACTGGTCCATTATCACTGTACCTCCCCCCTTATCGGGTTTAATTACTCTAAAGGTAGGGTCATTAGATAATTTGTGGAGTAATATTGACTCCTCCTTTGTTAGATTCGGTGTCACCCAGTTCTTATGAACCACACTTCTAATCTTCCTTTCTGTAACAGTCTCAAAATTTTTGAGCTGGGGATTCATAGGGGGGTTATATATACTTTTTCTTCTCAAGATGTCCTCATTGTTTCCTCCCCCCTGATCTTCCTGAAACATAAGTTCCAGATTCTTCTTTCTAAGAAATAATTTCAAGTCAATCAAGACTTTACTAATATCTGCTTTTTTATTTGGTACAAATTTAAACCCCTTCATAAATAGGTTGAAAAAAGTATCGTTTATTTCCAATGTAGTGTAGTTGTAGATGCAATAATCTTTTTTGGTCCATACATATCCATCCTTACTAATTCCATTACTACTCTTCTGTTGTTCAGGGTGGTTCAATGGGGTATTTAATAGTGCCTGTATTTGTTGTGTACAGGTCCCTTCCCCGCCTGGTAGTTTTTTTGAAAATTATTTTGATTAAAATTATTTTGGTAATTTGCCTGATGGTTCCTTTCATAATTGTTTCTAATCCTTTCCGATCTTCTCAGCGGTGGAAAGGCCTCATATTCACTATCATTCCTTACATTATTCATACCATCATTTTCCATCCCCTCTCCATCCTTATTGTAAGCACCCCACCCTTCCCTTGTAGAAAAAATACCTCTTGGTTTGGGATAATGTATATTTTCTTTATATTCGTTCAAGTCTCTTTCTAATTTCCTACACTTTCTTTGGAATATAGATTCTATACTCTTCTCAATACTACTAAGTGTCGAAAAATAACTCCTTTTGCTCCCCTCCACTGTAAACAATAAATCGTTAGTTATTAAATTGTTGACTTCGTCAACCCTTTTATGCAGCCCTACCATCACTCTATCATTTTCTTTAATTATAGCTTTTAAAATGTTAAAACCACAGTTGTCAAAGATTGCCACCAATTCACCATGGAAGTCACTTCCAACTTTTACTTTATTCGGGTATTTGCACACCCTTAGGCCCTTGGGCACTATTTTCAAATTCAAACATTCATTTAAGTAAGTGTTCTCTAATTCAAGATTTTTTAGCTTAAATAAACAGTCATTAAGCACATTAAGATTGTTGTCATAAGATGAATGCACATCATTTGGTCTCTTTTCCGGCACATTATTAACATTAAAACTAAATTTGGAATTATACACTTTTGAAAAGTCAGTTGTATGACTGTCCTTATTACTTGTCATTCGATCGTTAGAAGCATTTCTTGTTGTACGGAAACCAGCAGCAGCGTCCCTAAAATCATAACCAACGGTCCTCCCATCCTTCGGTCTCGCTCCAGTATTCCTCTCACCACTCACGCCAGTTCTTACATAGTCATTATTGTCACTGTCATGTAAAAATATACTGGGAATATCCAGTTCACTCACTTTCCGTTTTTTCGCGTTGCCGTCAAAGGTAACAGGACCTACTTCATCCATTCTTGTGGCCGTCACACTAGTTTCCGGCAAATGCGCTTCCTGGTTGCAAGGAAAAGAAAAAGAAAACGAACCCGGTGGTGTACTTCCGCTCTCCCTCGTCATTAACTCAAGAAGTTGAGTTAGTTGGTCGGAAAGCTTGTCAATCTTATCCGACTTGCTCACACGAGCAACGCCCTCTTCCTGAGTAACAGTGCCCTCCTCGTTCTCCATAATCAGTACGACAAATACAGCCAAAAGGAGACAAGTATAAAACAATACTTCACCCAAAAAAATATACTTGTCGAGGAAATAAGGCAACCTCTATTCTTCCTTAAAATATTTTAATGTTCCACCACAGGTAAATAACACGCCATCCAGGAGCACAAAACACAGCAACAGCAACAACACAAAGAGCATAAACGCCGATGAAATCCACTGCGTTTTCGTTTCAGAAACTTCCTCCGATGAAACTAGGTACATAATGAAGTTTCATGAAGCTCTTATATACTCTCCACATTGAAAATCAACACTTAATTGACAAATTAATTGCCCAATTAAACAATTAAAATTTTAAAAGTGCCCAAACCTTATATGGATTTCCTGTGTACAACTGAACTACTAACTTCTATTCTATTAGTTCCTTTTAATTAAAAACACATGCAATTAAAAATTTTTAAAACTTTTAAAAACTTTGTTGCAATAAATATATTCATTTCAAACTTGATCAAAGAATTAGAATATGTATATATGTACTCAGAACACTCACTTTACAACTTTAAAAACTGTCATTGTAAATATCTCAAACAAACATATTTAATTCAAATACTAATAGTGCCAACTATAGGTCATGTTTTGTATTGCTACCTAATAATCAATTGATTATACACTTTTAAGTCAGTAATACATTTTCATTAGAAAATTTTTCATCTGAAAATAGGGTGGTGCATAAGGTTACAAAAAAAATAATATATTGCAAAAAATGTTAGGTTAATAAATAAAGAAGTTAATCAACCCACTATGAGTCCCACATTATTCAGTGTTATAATTTATTGGCTCTCATCTTTAAAACTGGGGCAATAGAGAGGGTCTCATTTAACCCAGGGAATTTATGCCCTTCCAAATCCAATTGCCATACCAGTTCTTTATATTCGATCGAGGTTTCCCATAGGCCACCCCTCGGGTCCAATTCTACCACATCAAGTACAAAAAAAGTGTAGGCAGCTCCATCACAGTTTAATGTATGCCTATATGGGGCATTAGTCCCATTTTGATTTTTGATATCATAACAATGTTCGTAAATCCTGTTCCTTAGCTTTCTCTCGGATTTACCAACATAGAATGCCTCACACTTTAAACAAATAGCTAGGTAGACTATACCCTTCGTTTGGCAATTGGCAAAATGTTTACTGGGAATTAGAATATCCCTGCTCTTGAGGTAAACCACATCCTTCGATGCCACAAAGGGGCATTGATTGCATCTACCACATTTATAGGTACCAACCCTGCCTTCCCTAATAATGCCACTTGATTTTTTCTTTTCTAATACATTTTTTATACATTTCCCCTTTCTAAAGGTACATTTAAATGGTTTATTGAAAACACCATTTAGGTCTGAGAGTTCACTAAAATTTTTCCATTCATTCTCAACAATTTTCATAATTTTGTATGCCTCTCCACTAAAATCCATCACAAAGTTACCACTTTCGTTACTAGTCCCATTGTTACTATTTAGCTGCCAATTCATTTCACCTAGTATAGGCTTATATTTAGTGGCTCTTCCCATCTTAACTTCATTTTCGATTGCTTTTATTAAGCTAGGAGGGTACCCTCTCGCTACAAACATCTTCATCAAGATCTCACATTCTGATTCAAAATCTTCTTCTCTAGAGCACATACGGCTCCCCCTCACATACTGGCCCTTAACAATGCCTCTCTTATGGTGGTATGGGTGTGCTATCGAGCCAAAAACGAATTTGAATAAGATTTCTTTCTAAACACTTTGGAATAAAAGTTATCTTGTCCCTTTCCTATAAAAATATCGAGATATCTTAAACAACTTGGGTCCTTCACATATGTGAATTTCAGAAAAGAAGTGGACTGACTAATATATTCATAGAATGCTGCAAATTCTGCATCAGTACCTACCCATAGAAAACACATGTCGTCTAGGTATCTTTTATATAATTTCCAGCACTTCTTGTAAGGTGAATTCATGACAAATTTACTCTCCCAAGCTGACATAATAATATTGGTATAAATGGGGGCACATCTTGCCCCCATCGCTATCCCTTGCTTCTGCTTGAAAAATTCGCCATCATAAAACAAAAAATTATTGCTTACAACTAATTCCATTAAGGTTAAAATCAACCTGAAATCATTATTGGTGAATTTACCATAGTTCACCAGACCTTCCTCAAACCATTCTAGACCTTCAACAAAGGGGATAGAGGAGAAAAGGTCAACTATGTCCATAGTAATGAACATAATCTTCTCATCAAAAATGCCCTTATTCAAATTTTTCAACAAGTCCCAGGAGTCTTTTACTATCCCTGAGCTTTCCTTCACCACCATTTTTAACTTTTCATCCAGCCATTTTGCAAGGGGTGCCGTCACAGACCCTTCAGAGGCTACAATCGGTCTCAATGGTGGATTATTCACATCCTTATGAACTTTAGGGACCCCAAAGATCGTGGGTACTCGGGGTTTAGTTACATTTAAATATTTATACAAATTCATGTCAATACTTCCTTCAAGGAGTAGATCATTCAGAGCTAACCAAATCTTTTTATTACCTATATTAATCTCATTCAGGGAAGAACATTCATACCTATCCTCATTTTTTAATATTTCCAACATTTTGGTCATATATAAAGACTGGTCCATTATCACTGTACCTCCCCCCTTATCGGGTTTAATTACTCTAAAGGTAGGGTCATTAGATAATTTGTGGAGTAATATTGACTCCTCCTTTGTTAGATTCGGTGTCACCCAGTTCTTATGAACCACACTTCTAATCTTCCTTTCTGTAACAGTCTCAAAATATATATAAATATATATAAATATATATACATATACACATACACACACAGATACACACACACACACACACACACACACACACATGTATATATCACTGTCATGAATGTTACCCATGCCATCAATGTCAAACAGCTATGTATGTACATCACTGAACAGGTATCACACATGCATCTGGTGTGATAACTTAATGGGGGTTCCACACCATAAGACAGTAGTGTTTATGCAACAAAAAGAATACCTAGGTATGGACAATAAGATGGTACAGTTCAGTTACATATCACTAGAAGATATGTAGGGAGGTACATGAAGAAGGGTGCATTGTACTCAGTTATTGGTGTGATGAAGGCTGTGAACTATGGAGGTATCATGGCCTTTGATGTGGATGTCCTTAACATACTCAGTAGTTGTGTTACATTCAAGGGAGTAGTCAGCACTGTGGCCACATGCTGGAGGATATTCCACATACCATCTACCCCAGGACACATTTTTATTTGACATTTATTGACTGGTTAGTCTGACTGAGCTGGTTCCCTTTTTCAGCGGAGGTCCAGGAAGAAAAGCTCCACAAATTTAACATAATGCTATAATTAGATATAGCAGATTCACACAATACCAAGTAAAGCAAGTACATAGTTCACAAATAAAAATAAGCTAAGTTTTAAATTACAAAGTTAGTAAAAGAATCAGTTTGAGAATAATGTGTACAATGATCATATTAAATGCAGTTTGCTAAAAATTTACAAGATAAATTCTTACACAGCAGGAGAAAATGGTTGTGAACATATTCCTTTATATGAGCAGTATAATTGAGAATAGGAAGTGCATTAGACAGTTACTTGTACTAGAGTGGGATATGTACATGGGAAGTTCAAGGAGGATGTTTACAGTGGCATGCCCAGGCGTTTGTTATAAAGTCTTCATGAGACGTTTTGAATTTTTGTGGATTATTTATACTTCTAATTGTCTGAGGAAGTTTTTCCAGGAGAGGGATGGAGAGTAACTGTATACATTTTGTTCCATTATTCTTTTTGACTTGTGAATTACTAACAGATTTTTGTTGGAGCTTCTGAGTGTCCAAGGTGGAGTGTAGAAAGAGAGACAAGTGAGGAGACAGCAGGGCAAAAGGAGGGCTTGTAGATAGAATGTATGATCAGTTGTTGTGATAGAAGCAGTTGTTGGGGGAATTCTAACCAATTTAATGTCTTGAGGGAGCAACAGTGTTAATATTTAAAGGTTTGGTAGGCGGCAAATTTGGCAAGTTTATTGTAAGTGGTTTCTAGTTTAGTTAAAATAGAGGACTAGAGGTTGGTAAGGATTTGTAAGCAGTAGAATAAACTAAGAAGGTAGGCATGGGTAAGGGAGATGCAAGACTTAGTTAGGAATTTTTGTTATTTCTGTAAAGCAGGCCAAAGTTTTGGTGGGTTTTCTTGATGCAGTTGTGCACATGAAGGTCAAATTTGAGTTGGTCATCTATGATGGCTCCCAGGGGCCTAGTGTGAGTTTCTACCTTGATAGTAGTGTTGTTAAGGGATGAAATGGAGAAGGAGAGTTTAAGGTGGTTGAGGGATTTAGGAAGAAATAGTTAAGTTTAGTCTTTTTTGAGTTTAGCATTAAATGATTATTAGAGAACCAGTTTTCAATAGATTTGAAGGATTTTTTTGTGAGGATGTTCAGATCAGAGAGGTTATCAGAAATGGTGATGGTTGTGGAGTCATCAGCATATTGTATGGAGATGATAAAGGACAGGAAGTATATAGGTGGTTAGTAAAGATGTTGAATAAGGGACCTAGTATTGATCCTTGAGGGACTCCCACCTTGAAGGGATGAGAGGAGATAGTGAGGAAAGACATTTGACAGATTGATGTCTGTCAGAGAGGTAGCTGTTGAACCAGATGATAGTAGAACTTGAAAGATTTAGGTCATAGAGTTTAGCAGTGAGCAAGGGGTGGGAGACAGTGTCAAAGGCTTTTGAGAGGTCAAGGGAGAAACAGAAGATGAGTTTGTTGTTGTCTCTGGATTGCGAGATAGTGTTAGTAAAGAGATCAGATGGCTTAGTGGTTAAGGTCTTCGCCTCCCATGCACAAGGTTTTCATCTTGACTTCCAAACAATTCCTGTTTGGAGTTTGCATGTTCTCCCTGTGTCTCTGTGGTGTTTCTCCCATGTCTGAAAAACATGCTGAGTGTTTCCATCTCAAACTCACCAATGAATGGAGCTGTGGGCAGCAGCACAAACTCTACATGGCGCCCTATGGGGGAAGAGTTGTACAGACCAACCACTTTGGGGATCTACTGTGGTGCACAGTATCCTCAAGATAGGAGAACACGGATCACAGACTGGGTGCCGTGGCAGGGCTAGCCACTTGACTATGTAAAATATGGCTCTAGGTGATTCGGTCATGTTGCCTAATGTCACCAAAAATGGGCATGGGTAGTTACCGGTGATAAGCAGGTTGAGGACCCAGCCTACTCTGACCCATGCCAGGGACCCGTGCTAATGGTGGGAGGGGTATATGTGCCTCTATTGGCCAGTGTGTGCCCACCATAAAGCACAGCAGCCCTGGGTCATTAAGCTACTGGTTGGCTGGTGTCTAATTGCCCAGGCTAGGTTACCTGGGATAGCTCTGTTGAGCAAAAGATGGACGGAATACCAACCAACCTGACAAACCTGAACTGAGAACTGCTACGCTTAATGTAGGTTCACTGACAGGATGCAACTTGGAAGTGGATGACATGATGATATAGAGACGGCTGGCCATACTATGTATCCAGGAGATGAGATGGAAGGGCAGTGCAGCAAAGCCACTTGGCTTAGGATCCAGAGTCTACTATTCAAGTGGAGAGCAGGCTAGAAATGGTGTAGGAATTGTGTTTAGAGAGACTGCCTTCAAAAATCAGTAAGGGATATCAGAATTAATGACAGACTTATGGCAGTCAGACTCCAGTGTAATGATAGGCAGTATTCATAACCTCAGTCTATGCCCCACAGTAGGGTTGTGCTAGTGAGGAAAAGAGTGCATTCAGACAGCAGTTGCAGGACCTACTAGATAAAGGACAACATGAATTGGTGTTGATAATGGGTGACTTGAATGTACATATATGGACAGACAACAGGATAGGAGGACAGCCTGGGTCCACATGGGTGGGGCAACATGAATAAAGAAGAAGTAATTCTAGACTTTTGTCTGGCAAATGGCTTGGTAGAGGCCAACACATGGTTCAGAAAGAGAGACAGTCACAAGATCACATACAAGAGTAGTCAACATGCAACTCAGGTAGACTTCCTCCTAGTAAGTAAAAGGCACTGGGGCAGAATCCATGTTTGCAAAGTCATCCTCAGTGAAACAGTCGGTCCTCAGCATAAACCACTAGTTGCCACAATCAGCTGCAAGCAGCGGTCAGAGAAGGCTCTAATGCCAAAAGAGACCAGGCTGAAGACCTGGAAGTTGACTAGAGAGAAAGTACAACAGTTCATGGAATTACTTATGGCTCTAGCACCCCAAGAAGAGGCGGAAATAGGTAGAGTTGAAGAAGAATGGCAGTGCCTAAAAACAGCATGTGTTAGGAATACAGAAAAGATATGTGGCCGAGCCAGGTATGGAAATAAGGTACATAAGGAAAGCTGGTGGTGGAATGCAGCAGTCCAGGAAGTCATCAAAACAAAAAAGGAGTGCAGGAAGAAGTGGGAGACAGAAAAATCTGAGCTAAGAAGAACTACTGGTTGACTAAAAAGAAGCTAAGAAAGAAGTTGCATTAGCAAAGAGTAGGGCATCAGAGGCACTGTACCAGCTTCTGGAAAGTGACCCAGTAAGGGGAACAAATAAACTATATCAGGTTGCAAGGCAAAGACAGAAAGATGAAGATAGTCAGACACCCTTCATAAGGGATGCCAGCAACAGCCTGCTCCCCACCTCAGAGGACATCAAAGGCAGATGGAAGGAGTATTTCAAGCAATTTCTGAATAAAGAAAACCCCACAGAAGCTGTACTGCCCCAGAAATAGCCTATGATGAGAGAAGAGGATCCCACCCTAGAAGTAAGAATAGCAGTAAGGAAGATGAAGTCAGGGAAAGCAGCAGGCTCAGATGACAACACAACAGATTTGATAAAAATGCTGGGTGAGATAGGGGAGAAATGGCTCCTGAGGGTCCTAATAGCAGTGTGGAGAGAAAGGCGTATCCCAGATGACTGGAGAATAAGCATACTAATGCCAGTGTGCAAGAACAAAGGGGACATCCACAACTGTGGGCAGTACAGAGGCATCAAACTCTTATCAAATTGCATGAAGGTTCTGGAGATGGTGAGTGATAAACAGATACGCAGAGAAGTAGAATGTAAGATGGGAGATGAGCAGTTTGGATTCAGATCAGGATGCAGCACAACTGACCCGATGTTTGCATGGAGACAGATAATTGAGAAGAAGCTAGAGATGAGGAAAGAGTCCAACTGGACATTCCTAGATTTGGAGAAAGCATATGACAAAGTCCCAAGAAAGCTGATCTGGGCAGTACTGTGGTGGTTTGAAGTTCCAGAAACATTGGTAGAATTAGTGCAGGCTATGTTCAAGGACCCAATGACTCAAGTAAGAACAGTGTTCGGCCTCATAAAGGAGTTTCCAGTAGGTGTGGGTGTACATCAGGGTTCAACTCTGACCCCACTGCTGTTCATACTGGTGAATTATTACATTAGCAAACAGGCTGGAGGGGGTGAATCAACAAAGCTGCTGTATACAGATGATGTGGTACTACAGGTAGACTCTGAGCTAGAACTTCAGCAAAGGATAGGAGAATGGAATGCAAATCTGAAGGCACATGGGATGAAACTAAGCACAGATAAGATAGTGGTAATGGCAGCAAATTGGGGAAATCAGAAGAAACTGAGAACAGAGATAGAAGGGAAGATAGTGGAAAAAGTAAACAGCTTCAAGTATCTGGGAGGAATAGTTGAGGAGAAGGGTATTCTGAATGAAGAGGTCAAAGCTAGAATCAGAGGGGCTGCAGCCAACTGGCATATCAGGTGTAGTCTAGGACAGAAGAATGCCAAAGAAGTTGAAAAGTAAGGTGTACAAGACAGTGGTGTGACCATTACTGCTGTATGGTACAGAAAACTGGGCAGTAAAGGCAGAACAGTTGAAGCTAGAGGTGATGGAAATGAAGTACCTGAGAAAGGTGATAGGATGCGCACAGTGGGATAGATTAAGAAATGAGGACATAGGGAGCAGAAGCCAAAGTAGCTCCAAATGCAGAAAAGATCAAAGAACGGTGGCTTGGGCACATGTGTAGAAAAGCTGAAGACAATCTGGTGAGGAAGATTTGGGACAGACAGGAAGAAGGTAAGAGGAAGCGAGGATGTCTAGCAAAGTGGTTGATGGATCATGTGAAAGAATATCTGCAACAGTTGGGCATGAGTGTTGAATAAGTCAAGAGTGTAGCACTGAATCAAGAGAGTCGGCAACAGTTAACATGATACCCTGACCCCATGTAGAAAAATGGGAAAAAGGGGGCTGATGATGATGTTTGTAAAGAAATGAGAACTGTTGAGGTCCTATGGTTAGGATGGAAACCATCTTGTGTTGAGGTTAGTAGGCTTTCATGGATAATACATTCCAGGATTTGTTGGTGTACACATTTCTCTAGTATGTTAGAGAGAGGGGATAAAATTGCTATCAGCCTGTAGTTAGAAAGTTTAGTGGAGTTGCCACCTTTGTGAATGGGTAGAGTATAGAATTGTTTCCAAATAGATGGTACTTTGGATTAAGTTGCTGAGTGGTTGATAAGGATAGAAATATTAAGGGCTAGTGAGTCAGTAGCTGTCCTTCGGAATAGTGAGCGTATGTTATCAGCAAAAGAGGAACAAGGTTTCATTTTCAGAAATGGGTATTTTATATAGCTTGTGGGTACTGGTTTTAGAGAAAAAGTGCTTTCTTTAGAGGGGGTAGGAGGGTCAGGTGGGTTTGCTGAATTGGAGGTAGGCATTAGTTTACTAATGGTGCCTATGAAGTAGGAGTTAAATATGAATGTAATTTCTTGGGTTGTAATACTTGGGCATGGGTTGGGAGCTGAGGGGTTACCTGGATTTAATATTTAATTAATAGAGTTCCAGAATATTTGGGGGTTATTTATAAGAGAAGTTTGGGGGTTGTTGTAAAAGTTATTTTTGCCTTTATTGATGTGTTTTTGGTAAGGTTGCAAAGTTCCTTGCAAGTTTGAAGACAGAGAAGAGCTTTTATTTTCATCCAGATTTTCCAGGCATTGTGTATTTTATGTATTAGAGAGCGTGTAGTATGAGATATAGGCAGGGAGTACTGAGAAATTTGACTATAATTGTTTGGAGGGGAGCAAGAGAGTTCAGTATGTTGAGAAATATGGAGTTAGATTTTTGTACTACTTAATCATGATGTTGACGAGTAAGGAATCACCAGTTTATTGAGGATAACAGAATTGACTGGAGAGTATATGGCATTCCTTTAACTTATGTGGTCGAATTTCCGGGTAATGATGTAATGATATTTGTGGGGATTGGAAACTAGTATCCAGTCTATGACTGAGCTGGAGTTAGTTGGTTTATTTGTGTGGGTTGGGGTGGAGATTACTTGTAAGAAGTCATGCAAATTAATACAGAGGCTAAAGTTGCTGGAAACATCAACATCAATTGGCTATCACTGACCTCTAATGAGGGTAGCTGCATCAGGTATATTATGTGTGAGCCAGGAGAGGATTTTTTTCAAATAATGTGATGTTGTCACCAGGAGTATGTATATTGCAGCTATAGTTAGTGTAGTTGGCCATTAATTTTTCAATTGGCCAAAAGGATCTCAGCAGGATGAAAAGAAGGGGGAGGGTTGGGTAAATGGGACAGGGTGAGGTGGTTGGAGTAGATTATAGCAACTCCAACATATTTTTTGTTAGGTCTTTCAAGACAAAGGATGCTGTAGTCAGAGGGGAATAATTCTTTGCTAGAGATTTGAGGTTTGAGCTAATTTCAGTGAGAGTTATTATATCTGGGGAGTGTTGCACCATCTAGGCATGAAGTCCAGCTACTTTGTTTAGTATGCTGTGGATATTCATAGAATATAGTGATGATTGCTTAGCAGGGAGTTTGGGGTGGAGAATAGTAGGATGTGTAGTTAGGTTGTTAAGGAGGGGGGGGGGTGTTTGGTCCTAGACTGGGGTGACTGTCTTCAGAAAGGAGCAAAGTGTTGGAAGGATAAGTAGATGTTGGTATTGAGAAGTGTTTGAAGTGGTATTTAGGACTGGTTCTTAGGGAGATTGGGGTGTGGAGGGAAATTTTGATTTTGGGAAAGGAGGAGTTTGTAATTGGAAAGATAGTGGGTGCTACTGAGAATGAGTAGAGATTAAGTGGGTAGAGTATTGTAAATAGAGGTAGGAAGAAGGTGTAGTGGCTTTTGTGTGTTATATGAGGAAAGCTAATATAACAGTAGAAACACAGGTGTTGAGAGAAGTGTTAGAAACATGATGTAGTAACAAGCAGTAGGGGGTGTATATGTGAGTACAAATAGCAGTTGTAGAGTTTATGAAATTAGGATTGCAGCAAGACCAAAGTTTTACAGGAATTTGGAGAGGTAGTTTAGAGGTGTAGGTGTAAAGTAGCTAAGTTTGTTTACTTAGTAGAGAAGTTTGATGTACCGAGTAGTGAAGTGAGCTGTCTGGGAGGGGGAGTCTTAAAGGGTAACAGGTGAGCCAGGGGGAAGTTGTTAGCATGCAATAGGAAGAAAAGAGTGGGGAGGCAGTGTAGTGGCGAATTACTGGATAAGTTGGATTTCTTAACTGAGAAGTGGAAAAGTAAAGGAGAGGACTGTAGAATGTAATTTGTGAAGGGAGAGGGGAAGGAGAGGTGCTAAGGGTTAGCATTAGCTATAAATGTAATGTATTCTGGGGTGTGGGAAAGGTAGGGAAGCAGAGTGAGCCAAAGCAAAAGCAAAATGAAGGTGAATGGAGTGGGCAGGACCCGGTCAGTCCATGCACCAAAAAAAAAAAAAAAAGAAGAGAAAAAATATCTAGAACAAATGAACAAAATCTAGGTGCAGGATTCCTTACAAACACAACTGGACTAGATTAAGAGTAAGTAAAGTGATGTTCCAAGCACAGTCTGTTTGTATCTAGTGTTGGCAGATACAGCAACAATATATACTTATGTCGTGCAGAGCTAGTTGATTTTGTTGGTTAGGAATTTTTACTACAAAATGCCATACAATATGGCTAAAGTTGTTATAGCTTATATGATAGTAGTAAGAGAGGAGGGAAACTACGTAGAAGGGGGAGAATTCTGGAACTGTTGTCTTTGGCGGTGTACGCCAATTCCTAATATAAATTATTTTAGGAATAATAGATAATAGTACTTGCATTAGTGATTACATCAGGTTTGAATAGTGGAAAGACATCAGGTTTCATTAGTGGAAGGACCTTTGTTCTAAAGCAACCCATTCACACTATCCTCAGAGGTTTCCACTGGCTGAAAATATCAGCTGAAGGAGGGAATCACAGTTCAGAATGCAATATATGAGTAGACCATACATATTGGTCTCCTTATAGGTTGTGATGTCTACATTATCTTTGAGTTGTGCCTTTGTTTTCATGATATAGCAAAACGAAAGTAACGCTGCTGTCCAAAGGTCCAGACTTTGAGAACGTAGAATTAATATGTAGAAAAAACACAAAGCTGGACCACCACGATAAAACAATAAACTTTTAATCCAGTAAAAAGTTGATAAGCGCTTTCACGTACACACTGAGTACGCTTCTTCAGATCTCTGTTTTCATGATGTAACAAATCCCACCATGTTTTTGCTTCATTGCAGGTGTTGTTATTGCTGTGGCAGAAATCTTTGGTGTGTTTTGATACTGTCTGTATTATACTACTATTACAATTAGAGTCAATGATTGCTAACAATCTGTAGGCCTCCAGACACAGGATGTGTATGTCATTTGTGACATCTGTGACTTAAATAATGGACAGGAAAGGGCCAGGCAGGCAGCACTGACCTACAGACCTGATAACAGGACCCAAGATATAGGTCACTTCACACAACATATTAGATGTTATGTATATGATCCACTGGTCTACCCACTTGGTAATATAGGTGTTTATGGCCACATCTGACAGTGCTGATTGAATACCTCAGTGTGGATTTGTCAAATGCCTTGGGCTTGTCAAGTTCAAAAGGATGATAGTGTTGTCATCACGCATGCCCTCGACATCTGAGGACATTGAACAGCTTTAACATACATGATGGAGCATCAACAACTCACACAGGCCGTTGCATACAGCTGGGATATTACTAGTGTCCATTTAGAAAAGGTCCAAGATGACATGTTGTTCTACTGCACAGATGAGGAGAGTCAGGATGTGCCTATACATGCATGCATCAGGTGCTGTCTCCCCAACTCAGACGGATGCATGTTGATGTATGCCCTTCTACAGGAACATAGTCTGTATGGAAGATGTGTTTAAGTGCATGTTCCACAGTGTCAGGAAGGTGTATGTGCTGAGTCATGCTATAGGCAATCTGTAATGTTGTCACAGCCAATTGATTCTGTATGATAGGCATGGATGAAGGTAAGACAGTGCACACTGCCTATCTTGATATGGCCTAGGGTTTGGACACAATCCCCACACAGCTATCATTGAGAAACTTTCCTAGCTGGGTTTTAATCCTTACATCACTAGATGGGCAATCAATTGTCTCACCAACAGAATACATACTGTGAAAGTTGATAAATCAATCTGTACCAGTAGAGCTGACACCACTGGCATACACCCCAGGGATCTGTGCTTTGCCCTTTACTGTTTCTAATGTATTTCTCAACAATTCAGGCTAAACCATACAGAATTTGGCTTACTGGGTTTGCTGATTCTTGCATATTAGGTGCAATCATGGAGTCCACCAATGATAACATACTACAGGAGGGGCTAACAAAGCCACATGTTCAACAAATAAATTCAAAAATGTGTTTCTATTTTTTCCTTCTGTGATGCAAAATTTCCTGCTAATTACAGCATTGACAACACTCCCGCTATGTTGAAACCCAATGATGCGTGACCAAGGAACACACAGATAGCAATCTGAACTTCACCCAACAAGTGTCCACAGTGGTATGGAAAGGCAGTGTTGGACAAAATAAATCATACCATCGTATTCAGATCCAAGGATTATATAACAGCACTGTACTGGAACCTCAGCAAAACACTAGTGGATGACATCAGTATAATGCTCCCTTTTGCATGCACCTCATAAGACACTTGCAGCAGCTGGAGAGACCACAGTGGTTTCTCAAGAAAACACAGGGCCTACAGACCATGCCATGCTGTATGTGGATAGACTGAAAGCCATGTGACTAATCTGTATCATATAGGATGAGGTGACTTCTGCCTCATCTCCAGGCCAGTCTCTGACCCTGCCCTGGTGGGTATAGTACACATCCACAAATCAGATATAGGTGATGACATCAGCAGTGTCTGGTGAGGAGAAAACTGTAATAGCAGTGTTACACATGCCAGTGTAAAAGACTGTCTTTAATGTCAAGCAAGTGCACACACAAACACACACACACACACACACACACACACACACACACACACACACACACACACACACACACAAGCTTACTGTGCCGAGAACAGAGCCCCTACCAATCTAAGTACCCAGAATACAGACCTCTGTATTTAAGGCAAGCACCATAGCTCAACTCTAACTTTAAGTGTCTTAGCCAACACTTTCTAGAAGATAATAGCAGTGTCAGGTGAGGAAAATATGGAAATAGTGGTGCCCCATGTGCTGGCATAAAAGGCTCTCTGTAACGTCAAGCAAGAACACAAACACACACATACACCCCAGCTGACTGCAGTGATAACAGAACCTAAGCACAGAGACTACAGAATTCAGTATTTTATGCAAGCTCCACAGCACAAATCTGACTTTTACAAGGCTGCAGGACAACTTATAGTGGACATCAGCAGTTCTTGTTGGAGAGAAGATGTTGGGAGGTCTACATGAAATGGATGAGTAGGCATGTGCAACTGTCAAAATAGTGTCAATCCATGAGATTGGAGTGGTAACTGTATGATACACTCTTTTTGTCTTCTGGCTAGACACAAACACACACACAAACACACACACAAACACACACACAAACACACACACAAACACACACACAAACACACACACAAACACGACTGTAGTGAGAACAGAACTCCGAGTACTCAGACTACATAACTCAGTACTTTATGCAAGTTCCACAGCACAAGTTTGACTTTTAAAGGGTCTATATTAGAATACCAAACTTTCAAAATTTAGAGTGTTCTAATATCAAACCCTATTAATCGAAAATTTAAAACATCAAATATAAAGAACAGCGAATTTTTTCCTAGGGGAAAAAAATTGCTGTTCCAAAACACATACACATAACACAAGCACACTAAACAAACAGCAATTCATGCACATACACCTAAACTCTTACACCTAACCTTACACTATGTTACTAACTATCCATTTACCTTAATCCAAACCTTAACCCTAAGGTCCATCACTATCACACAGTTACCTTACCCGTGCCCTAACCCTAACTCACCTACCCCACCCTAACCCTCATGTCCACACAATCACACACTTACCTGATCTGCACCCTAACCCTAACTCACCTAACCCAACCTAACCCGCACATCTACACAATTGCACACTTACCTGAACTAAACCCGTAACTTTCAACCACAGCGCTGAAAATACCGAAGCAACAGAAATGGACAATCAAATCCTTTCCCTAGGAAAAAATTTGGTTTTCTGTTTCTTCGATATTTTTGCTGAAAACTGGTCGATATTAGAACACTCGAAATTTTGAAAGTTCGATGTTCTAAGATAGACCCCTTTTAAAGGCTGCAGGACAATTTATAGTGGATGACATCAGCAGTGGATGTTGGAGAGAGATGATGTTGGGAGGCCTGCATAGGTTCAAGGAGGTTACTAATAATGGGCCTTTACAAGTCTTGCCATGTGAACACTAGAATACTCTTTACCATGGTTAGGTGGTCTTTGTTAGCACTGTGATTTTGTGATAAGCACCTACTGTTCCATCCATGGGGGACACAGCTGCCACACCTGATGTGAACTTATGTTCACCCATCCAGTTGTCAAATTTGTGCTTGTATAGGGTCAGTGAGGAGCTCTGCTTCACATGGAGTGAGAGCATATTCCAGAAGGGCAGCAATTTTTGGGAGATACAACTATATCTCCAGCATGTTCTGTTTATGTCAAGGCTTGGGTGAGAACCTGGAGTGAGTTATTCTTGTCTCATTTGATTTGCAGATGTACAGCATTTCCATTAGGGCAGGCTCCAAGATTGCTTTGTAGTCCAGGCATAGGTCGCTTCTCAGAAGCCTGTATGAATATGTACAGTGACAGTGCTTTCAGTCTTTCCACGCATGCCATGTTTTGGAGGCCCTAGATTTTCTTGGTCAGAAACTGCTGTGGTCTTTCCAGTTGCTGCAGGTATCAGGTGGGGTACACACAGAAGTAAGCATTGCACTCAAATAGTGGACTGATAAGGGTCAAGTACAGCAGAGATATAACCTCTCTGGTCTTGGATGCAATGCCCTTATTTAAGAGGTACATAATGTAGAATGCTTTTCTTATCACTATGGACACATGGCTATCCAAGTTTAGATTGCTATTGACCTGTGTTTACATACCACGCACCACTGAGTTTGAGCTTAAATGGGAGCTATCAATATCATTAACAGGAACTATTTCTTTGCAAAAGGGAACAATGAGGCATTTTTTGTGTTAGGTTTCAGTCCATGAGTTTGGCACCAATCATTTGTCTGCGTCAGCCCTTTCTGTAATGTGTTAGCATTGTTGGGGAATTCTATATGATTGCACCCAGTTTACAGTCATCTGCAAATCTGGTAAGCTGCAGGACATCAGATAATTAGTTTCCAAACAGTAGAGGGCCCAGCACAGATCCTTACGGTACTCCACTTGTAGCTGTTCTACTGGTAGATATTGACTCCCCCAACTTAGACAGTGTGCATTCTGTCTGTAAGCCATTTGACTACCAATCTAGTAATGTATGGGTTAATCTCCAGATGGGAGAGTTTCTCTATGATGCATGAATGGGGATTGTGTTAAAGGCCTTAGCTAAAATCACAATAGGTGGCATGTACTGTTTTTTCTCATCCAGGGCTTTGGTAACATTCTCAAAGAAGTCCACTAGTTTTAATAAACAAGATCTACCCTTGACAAAACAAAACTGGCTTGGGTCAAGAGTTTGAAGGTCTCCTATGTCCTTCTGGATAAGATCCATGATGATTCTTTCCATAGCCTTGCAGATAAGGCTGGTTAGGCTTATGGGTCAGTAGTTCCCAGGGTCAGTTGATGGATGTGTAGGCATGATCAACTGTAAAGACAGTTCTAGTTCTGCATGTTACTAAATTGATATGCATTGCATATTACACATCTGTTAGTTTATGTAGTGTAGTTGATATATTTTTGAACAAGTACTGAAAGACCAGGATTCCAGTAAATGGGGGGAAGCAACGCATTGCTGCATTGTAAATGTGCAACATTGTTAGATACGGCCTTCAGTTTATGTTTGCACATGTAGTGTCATAGCATGAAGAGTAAATGGACAGTAAACAGCACTAATACATGCTAATAATGACCTTGCATAGTGCAGCAGCAAGCAGCTAGTTTGAATGACAGTTTGCAAAGTGTTTGCAAGTGCTATATACACATTTCCATTACTTTCCCTGTTTGTGTGTAGTTAAGCAGTATGCAAACATGAGCCTTATTGATAAAATTCTGAGAGTTAATACTGAGTATATGAAATGCACCTGCTGCTTAGCTGACTCTGTGGCAGAAGGTGTAAATACATTGATACATTTCTTTTTGAGCCCAGATGATACTGGGTTCAAATCCAGATGCGTGCAATACTTTTAAACAGTGATTATGCAATTACATCATTCTTTACAGTGCATTCAGCATGTGTTCCTGTGTGTGCTGACGTAGTGCAGCAGGGTTAAATGGCATTGGTCAGAGGTAACCACAGCATTGTACAGCCACTCACTGTCACTTGGCATTGGTGTGCGATGCCAAACTCTTCATGAACAGAGCCCAAAAAGTGAAGGGATCCATTGATTTTTCTGTTACTTACATGTGTTGTGTGTGATTCTATTTTTGAACAGATTATATGTGTTAAAATGGGGGTAGATAGGAAAGTGATGAAATAGAGGAAAATCAGGGGGACGAACAAAGGAAAAGCAATACAGGAATGTGCAGCAGGGAGGTAGTAAAGAACCATAGCTATCCATTTCTTCAAGAGAGTGTAAACTGAAAATATGTACATAATATTAGCAGAATTTGAATGGTCACCTCTAGAAAGAGGGGTGGCAACAATGTAATCAACTGGGCCAAATAAAGTGTGTGAAGAAAACATGTGCATGAACTGGAGAGCTATGTGCCAGACGATTATTGTTTTGTGGGACAGGAGCCCTTTTTTAATTCAGTAAGAGATGAATATTGGATAAGGGATGTTGGTATTTCTAGGTAAGGTAAGTGAGGTAGGTGAAGAAGCAAATGCAAACAAATACACACAAGACAAGACAGAGGGATGGTGAGGGACATAAAAGGTTGGGGGACACCATGGATTGGGGTGAGGTAGGGTACAACCTAGGCTTATGCTCATCAAAGATGGAGACAGTGAGAATCTAGTTCTCACCCACTGGACTGCCATCACTGTCTCCTTACTCTGCTGGTGGCTGAAGTGCTTGGAATCTTCTCCTACATACCATGAGGGTGCACTCCTATCTATCCTGTATAGGCATACACCAATGGTACAGTGCACAATGCTATGCACCAGTGCTGGCATCTCCTGGAGGGTGATAAAATCCCCACATCTGCCACTACTCCTGGAGGATACCACAGCACCACCTGCGAAGGCAGTACTGCCCAAGGGCACAGGTAGTACAGGGCAGCAGAGCCAGTGCTGCCAGGTTGGGTCCCAGATGTGCTGGGCATTGGTGCTGGAGCTAGTGGAGGAGGGGAAGGTTGATCCACTGGGGCTAGCCTACCTCACTGTGCTGTGAAGCATTTAGTGACTTGTTACAGATAGATGGCATGGAGACATTTTGACAACACATAATAGAAAATAAAACATCTAAGTCTTGGGGTGAGAGAAAAAAAGAGATAACATTAGTACCATCATATGCAATATACAATGCATTAACACAATTATACAACTATTTTATCCGAGGTATTCCATTTAAGTACATGTCCTAATAACTATACACCATAACTACAGATTGTTTAAAGTATTCCTTGGAATATGTATATATTGCACATATGTGTGGTCCAGTTATATAGATTACAGTTAACATCAAGGCATTTATGCCACTTGTATAGAGTTTAATTTTATGTAATATTATTAAAGAAATGCAGTATTATATAGTTGTTACTCATGGTTTTTGAACCCACAACCTCTGACTACAATCTTATACTTGGCTCCTAAAATGTATCTGTGCTACAGACTAATGCATGCTTACTTGCTTTTACAGTTAGGATATGCATGCTCAATTTGTTACAGCTATATAAAAATCCCAAAAATATATCTAACTTTTAAAGCTACAATAATACTTCTCTTGTGCTGCATACGTACCACTTGCTTCCTCTTCCCTCAGTCTCTCAATTCAATCAGAATAAGCCTGTCAATTAAACTATATTTTGGCATTAGCTGTGGAAAGAAAAGAACAGAAGAGTAGTATACATGCCAGTCTATCCTATATTTAGCTTTCTATGTATTACAAATACTCCTATTAGCATACTTACACAACTATGGGGCATCACCCGTTTGAAACTCAATAACCACTGGTTGAGTGTATTCCTCTTGCCCCTCTGTAGCTTATTAAAATGATGCCTACACTGTTCTCCAGAGCAAGAATGGCACCCCTGCAGAAGCCTTTGGCTGTTGCATTTTGCCAGGACTCCAATAAATATCCTGGACTCCTGAGCACCCCACCTCTGTGCCATAAACTGGGGACCTTCACCTCTAACTCCAGACATGTCTAACACCTGAACTATAGCAATGGCAACTAATGATTTCCCACCAATTCCTGTTATCACATTTACTGGTAGTGCTCAAAACCGAGCAACAATGCCAACTGTTGGAGGGCATTTTTTTAAATTAGGTTATTCTGACCCTTGACCTTAGTTTGAGTGGTGTTTGCTGTTGTAGCTTAGAAATATATATTGAAAATTAGAATGTAACTGTTTAGTGGATTAAGTTTGCAGACCAGCACTGGGGGCATAAATGTTATGACAACATTTTTTCTGGCTTTATACACAGGTAAAATTGATTTTTAAAATGTAGGATTCAAACCTAGATATAAGCCTCTCCACAGGCTATGTGCCCATAGAATGGCGCACAACCATGGTTATTTCTCTCCACAAAGGAGAGGCCACAACTGACCCTGGTAACTATCACCCCATAAGTCTGACTAGCCTGGTCTGCAAGGCTATGGAGCGCATCATCATGGAATGCATTAACAAAGACATTGGGAACCTCCAAACACTTGACCCAACCCAGTTCGGCTTTGTTAAGGGCAGATCATGCCTACTAAACCTGGTTGACTTCTTTGAGACGGTCACCAAGGCCATAGATGAGGGAAAGGTGGTTCACACAGCCTACCTTGACCTCGCCAAGGCTTTCAACACCATTCCCCACTCCGGTATTACAGAAAAACTCACCAGCCTGAGCATAAACCCATAGGTCATGAGATGGGTTGCCAACTGGCTTAAAGACAGAACTCACACAGTAAAAATAGTGGGCTCCAGGTCCGACTCTAAACCAGTCACAAGTGGTATCCCACAAGACTCGGTCCTGGGACCCCTACTGTTCGGCATATACTTCTCAGAAGTACAGGCAAACACAGGAGGACTGTGGCTAACCAAGTTCCTCGATGACTGCAAACTGGGAGCCATAATGGACTCTCCAGCTGACATGGACATCCACCAAAAGGGCCTTACTGAGATGGACACCTGGTGTCAATCATGGCTTCAAGTTAAATGCCAAAAAATGTATAGTCATCCCGTTTGGGAAAAACAAAACATGCACGAATTACCACATAGGTGGCAGCCCCCTTAATACAGAAGAGGTAATAAGAGATCTGGGGACCCAGGTAGATAGTAATCTCTCATTTGACAATCATATTGCCAAAGTAGTTAGGAAATCCTATGTGGCCCATCTAATTACTAAAGGGTTCGCATCTAGAAATAGAGAGGTTATAGTTCCCCTCTACTCGTCACTCATTAGACCCATCATAGAGTACAATGCCCCATTTGGGATGTACCTCACAAGACACTTCCAACAGCTGGAAAGACCACAAAATTGCCTCACCAAGAGGATTACTGGTCTCAAACATATGACCTATGCAGCCCGACTGAAAAAACTCTGGCTGTAATCGGTGGCATATTGTTTACTCAGAGGTGATCTCTGCCTGACTTACAAACGCATGTCCAACTCAGAATTGATGGACATGCTCCACCTAAAAAAATGCAAGTCACTGCGAGCCACACTTTCTAGTGAGCTAAACCTCACCTCAACAATTAATAGAACATGCTGGAGGGGTAGATTCCTGTCACAGAGACTCCCCATGCTTTGGAACAAAATTTCAAATTACATCAGGCAGAGCCCCTCACTAACACTCTTCAAGAGAAACCTTGGCAAGTGTATGGGTAACAGAAAATACACTCCTGGGATCACTTCATTGGCTCTGCTTGACAGAGGATCAGTTAATCAATGGGGCGATGAAAGCCAACACACTCTGGCTAGGCTTATAAATGCCCTCGGGCAGATAGGTTCATAGGTAGGTACTAGGCTATGAACCTATAAGGGAGAAAACATTTTCTTCCTTATTGGTGATTTTCCATCTTTGCCAAAGAATCATTCATAAATGCAGCGGACAGCTTGAGGTGTTAAACATGTATGTGTGTGGGCTCACTATCAAAAACACAAAAATCACTTATGCAAATGGTGATTTCCACGACAAATAACATCTACTCATACATATTAAGTAGGTTGTATGGTCAACGCAACAAAGTCGACAAATTCCGTCGACCATATGTTGTAAATCTCCCATTTACATCAATGCTGTGAGTCCCGGCCCTGTGTACACCCTTCTAAATGGACATACACATGAATGTCGACATTCCGACTGTCACTCCTACCATGGTCAAGGAGGTGGCTGTTGTGCATGTCAATGTCAACCTTTTGACTGTAAACCATGTGTGTGACCTGACAAGGTTCCTGTATATAATCCAGTTCTGTATGTCACTTATTTAATTCTGAAGGCCATCAAAGTCCAGATAGCAGAATTATACTTGCAGAAATATAGTAGACGGTATATCCTCAGTTATAAATCTGAAAACACAATAAGAGTATCTTATCCCTCATACATATAACTCGTATCAGTTCCATTATTTAAAGTCTTATAAGTGAGAGAGAATATAATGGGAAATGGAACATTAAAAATGTTTAGAATGTCCTGTATTAGAACCCTGGACCATGTGTATGGCAGCCCCACACTTAAACCTGTTGCCACAAAAATGTTGAAATAACACTTGTATATTTTTCCGTTCATTGCTATAAACTGCACTGTCATAACATTAAACATAGGGAACTGAAATCATTTTGGATACAACCAACTGCAACAATATCCACAGTACTAAACCATATGACAGTTATTTGTACATGTATTAATTTCAGATGTAGTGATCTGAGTACTCACACAACCATTTATGACTATTGCTTGAAAAATGCAGCTCTGTCTTATCTGTGTATGTGTGTTGTGCGTGCTTGTCTTATTTGACCAGTAAGCTGAGACATGCAATCTGTAAAGGCATTCTATACCATTGTCCTTAAAATGTAGTGAGGATATTAAGTGGCAATAATATACAATTGTCAACAAATGAAGGGGAGATTGGATGTTAATAAACAGAACCTGTGAACTGTGTGCTGCTTACTTACATATCCAACCTTGTTAAAATGACTTTTACACATTTTAAATATAACCTAACAACCACTGGAGGTAGGGCAGTCTGCATTGCTGTTGAATTTTTCTTTGCCTTGCCAGTGATCATTTACAGTTGCAATCCATTAGTGAAAACCACTGAGGAAGTGTCTGCACTATGTTTACATCAGCTACACAGAAGATCCCAAGTATTTGGGATCCAACAACTCTAATAAGTTCACATCTCATTTGAATCTTCACAGTGTTCATAGACCTAAACCAGGATCATAAAAAACAACCATGTAAGCTATGGAACCTGAAGGTGAGGAGACTTGTTTATATGAAAAACACAGAATAGGCTATTACTTTGGGATATATCCACAGAAAAGACTACTGCCCATGAAAAGGTATGCTTGCATTTTTCAACTATATGCTGCATATGCTGAACTGTCATTAAGAAAAATCTGTTTAATAGATGATATATATATATATATATATATATATATATATATATATATATATATATATATATATATATATATGCTTACAAATATGTTGGTTTCAATAATGCTGTATGTGAGTCATTTTTTGTCTGATGAAGTGGTTTACTACCATGAAAACGCTAACTTTTATGTCAAATAAACCTTGAACTGACTGTGTTGTGTCCTGCTGTGTGTGCTGAATCTCCACTTTACTTTTTCACTTCATATATGGTAATTGTGCTTCAAAATACATACAAGTATATTACCAAATTAGTATAAATCTTATTACATAAAATATGTAATACTGATAAGACATGTTTAAAAGTTGCACAGTTAAATTAACTCAAAAGACATAAATCCAGACATTTTTCAATTAACAAGTCATAAATGGTTAAGTAACACCTAATGGTCAAAATTAAATTTCATGTTTATTTACCAGATAAAAATAGTTTATAGTTGCTATATTAGTTGTAGTAAACATAATATATTTTACACACTATATTAATATATTTATAAAGTAACTACAGAAGCAAATTCCAGTTCAGGGATTTCAGGGGGATTTTTAAATATAGGCTTGACAAATATAGTTTTGCCAGAATAAATCCTACATGGATACAGTATTCTCTTTGTATAAGCCTAAAAAATGCAGTCATATTAAAGAATGCCTATATTTTTAGATGGTACAAGGCTTGGGAACCAATGTTAAAGAGGCATGTGGAACTTGTAGGAAATGTACACAGTTTTAGTATTATGGGATATACTTTCTAGTCAGAAGTCAGCTCAGTTTGAATAAAGACTGAATAAAGACTGATTGCAGAAGTTCAGGTTTAGTCAGGAGATTGAATATAAAAGTCAGGCCAAATGACCAACAATTCAGAAATTGAGAAGTCTATAAAAGCCCAGAAACTACAGAAAACAAAGCAGTTTGTATAGATTCTGCCATTACAAAGAAAAAAAAAATAACCTGTGTAAGATTTTTTGGATCTTGTTACATTACTACATCTACCTACACTGTATTCTCTTGCTACATAATTACTCACTGAGTCTGGTAATAGTGGTTTAAGACTTTTATTGCACATAGATTTGGGGTCAGGGTGTCACTTCAACAGTGACAATCATCTAGAGTCAAGGTTCACACCGATGTGTGGCTAGCTCTGCAGTGATTGTTCTTCCATACTACACAGACATACTCACACCTATAGCCAATTTAGAGTGTCTAGTCCACCTACTGTATGCGTTTGGAATGTGGGAGGAAACTGGAGTATCTGGAGAAAAAACATGAACACAGGGAAGACATGAAGACTCTACACAAAAGGCACACCATCCTAGAATCAAATTGGGGAACCGCTTGCTGTAAGGCAACAATGCCATCTCCTGCACCACTGTCCCACCCTGAAAGGTACAAGAAGATCTGGCACAAAGGAAAAACCCAGATATTTGGCACTTGTTCAACACAGCACCGGGTATTTAAAAGATAGACCTTTATTCTAGTTCTTACAACTAATGTGGAATGAAAGACAATGGTAATAAATAGTAGAATCATGAAGCTGCACATCAAATAACTGAGTTAGAATGGCTGTATATCATAAATGGGGAGAGTTGCAACCATCACAAAGGTAAACTTATGTTTTATGGTTTTATCTTTTCTCAGATGCACCTATCTCCTGATCCTAACAAGGTCAAAACATTTTGTGATTTAGATTCACCAAACAATTTTTGAGAAAATTAAGTTATTGTCTAGCATTAGTAAACAGCAGTACAGATTTCATGAACGATTTTAGTATGACTGCTCTAGTGAGACATTTTCAAGTGAAATCACTAATTGAAAAGAATGTAAAAAGCTGATGCAGTGCTTACGTTTTGAAATAGTAATATTAAGCTTATTTCAGGCCTGACTATACACGACTCTTAAAAGTAGATGCAATTGCTGTGGCACTAGGTATCGTATTAATTTAAAAGCAAAATGTCCATTCAAGTGATTCTATATCAATAAATTTATAAACAGGATGAATAAAAGACAATCTAAGGCTGAAGGGGGGGGTCCTGAGTTGTAGTATAGATAAGTAAACAGTTGCAAACCAGTCTTTGAAAAAGACATCATTCTACCGACAGATAAGCCCTTAGAGAAAATTGAAAATCTTCTACAACCCCCAGGTATTGGCCATGCTTAGACATAGAATAGTGAGAACAGACCTTAATTGCTTGCAAATGCAAAGGAATTTAAAAAAAAAGCAATGACAGTGTTGCTAAATATATTGCAGCAGGAGTGTAACAACTCAAAAAAATTTGGGTGAGTACTGGTGATGAAAAACAGTTGTATTGAAAACTATTCTAAATGAACTGCAACTTTGTTTTTCTACTGTTGTGCAGCCATGGAATTAACCTATACAGGAGTCTTTGCCCCATGCTTAAAAAATCTTTGTTTTTGGTTTAGTTTTTGGCATTCTGCATGAGCACTTTAATTTATTGGCACTTAGAGGAAATTTGTAGGGTCATCATGAAGCTTATTTCCTTGGGATCACTTAAAGAAATAAGGGAGAAAACCTTTTTAGACAAGCTACAGAATGCACACACCTCATAACTGATTGTGTTTTTCAATGAGCATTAGCTATGAACAGGGCACAGAAATGAACATATTATATACTGTGAAGGAACTATGCAGAAGAGTAGGATGGTGACAAATAATGAAAGATGACCAACAGACGGAGATTATGAAGACATTTGAAAATGATCACAGTGCATTATCTATGTCTTAAAGTGTAATTTACCTTACCTTAGAGAAGGACAACATACAGTGCATGAAACAGATTATGTTATAGTCAAGTCAAAGGCTATTTCAAAGAAGGAACATGCAATTTAGCATAGAGGATTAAGTGTGTATGTTAGTGAGCTTTACCCGTTATTCAATGATTTGTTTCTTTCAATCTCTATCAGCCTATTGTGTGATTCAGTCACTTAACCAAACAGTGCTCTTTGATCACTTCAGCAATGAGGTGTGTGCCCAGTGGGTAAAATACAAAACTAAAATGAAAATAAAAATGTAATTTCCTAATGTGGCTCTTAAGTTTACTGTGTGACCAAAACTGCATGCTATACTAGTCTAGTACAGTCAAGACTGCACGCATCATAGTTGCCTGAAGAACTCAGGGAAACATTTACTTTTGTTCTCCCGTAAACAACTACATAGGAGTTATGATGACCAAATACTCATGGCTGACTATTGCAGAACCAATATCTGCATCAGTTATCGGTTATTCCATTGCTTGATAATATATTTTCTATTACTAGAACACCAGTAATGAAAACAGATGCTGGACCATCATTAGTGTCAAATTTAAATATTTTTTGCAATATCTTAAAAAAACAGGACAAGAAGATTTCTCCAACATGGCCCTGGATGAAGGGTAAGTTAGAAAGGTCCATGGTCAATATAGCTAAAATTGTTAGGTTTGCCAGGAACAGAAGTCTCTGGAAACACCTCATATTCACATTGCTAAGAAGCCAAAAGAATTGCATTCAACCTATGACCGTAAACACACCATCAAATCTCACATTGCCATTTCAACAGAAGAATCTGTTGTACTTCAGAAATTGTTGAAATGCTGCTAACAAGGAGATAGAAATACCAGAAACATCATGAAGACACAAGAAAAGCAAGAAGTCAAGACTCCAAAAATAATGACATGCTATTTTGTCCAAGCATTCCCTGTGGTCCAAACAGGCTGCCTTGAAAACTCCATTTTATGTAATGTAAGATACCATAAAGGGCACATGTTTACTACATCTAATGGAAACACATCCTAGTCAGAACTTGCTATTTAAAAAGAATGATGATTTTTAATGATTTCAATATTCATTTCAATGACACTAACACATTTTTTTGCCAAAAATCATACTTCAAATTGGGTACCCACACATTCATAAAAAAATGAGTAGCTTAATTAAAACATATGCTAAATCCTAACATATTTTCCAATTTGTTTTGACATTCTTGTTACTGTTACAGCTTGCTAATGATTTGATACTATTCAGGAAGTGTGAACTGACATAGTACAAGTCTCAATGAAATATTCTTCCTTTAAAAAGTTTAAATTTGACACAGTTCCCCATTGTACATAAAGTTCATGGTTTTTATTATTTTTAAATGGATGGGAATGTAGTCTGTCTACAAAAGAGTTTACTCAAAAGGCAATTCAGAGTTGGCAGGATCTCTTCTGGGTGCTTTGATCCTTACAAATACTTCAGGAGGATTGTTGTCTTCCCATACTTATCTTGGACCACCAGTCCTGAGCTCTGCTCCATTCAAAGGCATTCCAAGAAACTATCCTGCCTAATAATGACTAGGGCCTACGTCTCAGTTTTCCTATAGAATACACTGAAGCAATCTGAATTAACTATTTGCCAGGTAAAGGAAACAAAGTATGTAAGGTCATGCATTATTTAATTTGCTCAATTAATCTTATAATTAGATTTTTTTGGTTAAAAAAGGGTGACGATTGGAAAGCTTCTATACTTGTCTGCCTTTATGCCATTCTTTAATTAGCAGTTGAACAGATGTAACTGATAAAGAAACATGCTTTCTTGAAGTGATTGCCTGCATTACATTTGTTAATTATAATTAAAATGTTCTGTCAAACTAGATGTGTGCTAACCTTCATTTTTTTATAATGAAGAGTCAATCAGTGTGTCAACCAGCACCTCAGCTGTCATCCTTAACTGTTTATGCTGTCAATGTTAATTATGGTATGTCTCAGCTGCCAAAATGTATTAAATATTCTGACATTACACTAGATATCTCAGCTGAGCCTGTAAGTGACTGCCAGAAATTTACATAGTTTGTTTGATAGTAACCCTGACAGCTTCTTAGAAACAGCCACATGTTTCTGGAAATAAAGTTTGTCCAAAGATTTTTGGCCTTAAAAAACAGCAGAAAACTTTCATATTTACTCAACTTACAGTTGACCTCATCCCAATACAGTTGTATCTTTGGTTTGAAAGTGTTGTATACAAGTGTGTGTGTGTGTGTGTGTGTGTGTGTGTGTGTGTGTGCACACATGTATTTGTGTTTGCACATGTATGTTCATGTGTGTGCACTTGTGTGTATATGTGTTTGGTGTATGTGTCTGTACATATGTGTGGGCATGCCTGTGTTTGTTTGTGGTTTTAAAAATGTTTATTGTGTAAGATACCATGACATTTCAAAAACTATCAAACAAAATGTGATTGGATAGTTGACAGTATTAAGCTGCTAATTTATTAGAACATTTTGCAGTTTATTCTATTAAAGATAATATTATTTTTCCAAAGCAGTGCAAAAAATGTCCAGAATTTAAAAGCACCTTTCCCTAACAAGAACATTTAATGCTTTGCTTAACCTGAATTCAGTAAATTTAAACTCATGTCAGTTTTCCAATACTCCTTTTTTGTTCCATTTTGTTTATTACCATGCCTTTCCCATTGTCATTCAGTGCTTTCTGTAAATCATGATTTCTCATAGTAATACGAGTTTTATCCAGATTTCATGACTTCTACATAAATATTCTTTATGGCAAACACGAAAGATATAACTAGATTCTGCTTCAGACTCTACTTCATTTGACAGTTTCTGTTATATTTGAGTACAGCCTTTGATCTTCTGCACAAACTTTGTCATTAGGGATTATTAGAAGCACAGTATCTGGGACTACATTCATAGTTAGCCATTTATGCATGTACTTTAATTTGGTAAATCTAGTGCACTCACTGAATCCAGTGATCCATTATTAACAGGTAGCTCAGTACTTTGTTAGAGTAGCATAATTGTTAACAAGGATTCCACACGATGAAGCCAAAAAGTATAGCACTACAGTACAATACCTTAACAAATGTAATATGCTGTCAGTTGTTCAATATCCATGGAGATGCAGAGAAATTAAAAATACATGTAACACATTTTATGACAGCATGGAAGGCATCAGAAGATCGAAAATCATTAATCACTTTAGTAGAGATATTCAAACTGCTCCTGTAAGAGCAATACACTTGTGAAGATCTGTCATAGGTTACTGGAACAAACCGAATTTCAACCACAGTAGGAAACTTCTGCTGTGAATGTCTGGTTGCAGTCTTGAAAATATTAACGAATACTCATATTAGAGAACAACCAAAGAAACTATGGCACCACATATTTCTATCCATAGTCTGACTTTGCAATCATTATACAAAATGTCTGCTTAGGATGTTATTACAAAATGACAGCAACATAACGTAGAGATTTTTAAAGCCATGGGCTCTTTATAGGTAGCTACTAGGTTTATGGTGCAGAGGATCATGAAGAAGCAAAGTTAGAAAAACCTGGCAGATTTAACATGTATTATCTATTGCGACAAAGGATAGCTATGCTATATACCAAAGTGCGAGTTTGATATTACCCATACATTTATCAAGTCTTAGTTTAAACTTAAATCATTTTTTTTTTCATGTGCAAAGGTAGTGTATTCCATAGGTAAAGGATGCCTACATACACACACACGTTGTGCCAACAGGTCTTATGTGCTGATATAGATTTTTTATGTGGGCATTAGTGGTGGTTTGTTTTTTTGGAAGCTGAAGGAATATAGTAGCATAGGGATTTTTATAGCATGGAAAGCCAGTCAGAAATGACCACACAGATGGTACCTTACTGAGAGATTAAGATTTTGGGTTTGATGCACAACATCTCCAAATAAAGAGCATTAATAAAGTTGCAAACATGCTTTATCCAGATAAAACACAATTTAAGTATAACTGAAGTATCTTCTTTTATATCTTTTCTTTGTTTGTTGCAAACTATATTTCATGGATTCATAACACAATGTAATGCATTTCCTGCAATGTCCATTCTCAGATGCTGTTGTAGTGCTGCAGGTTGCTTTGCTGCAGATGATGTAGAAAAAGATCCTATAGGTCCAGTCCATTTACCTCAGATATATTACTACAGTAGTATTCAACTTAGGAGAGCACCTTGAAAACTATACTGGCATTTATAATACAATAGTGATTTCACATTTGTTAGGCAGAGTCACCAGCCCAGTGTCAGTGAATGTAGTGCATGACATTGCATTCCACACATCATGCTGACAAAATAGTTCCTTACTGATAAAAGTGCATGCTGTAGTTACACATTTTAAATTTCAAAGAAAATAATACAAGACTGAAGTCTTAAATTTAATTCATATCTATTTTTTGAGAAGTATAGATGACTTCCTTGGACAGGGATGAATGTGTTATCATTGGGAATTGGGAAAACAACTGAAAAGACAAACATGTGGAACAGAAAGACTCAGGTGAAGCACAAGGGAGAGTAAACTATTATATTCTTCACAGTGATCACTGCTGCAGTAGCCTAAGCTATATGGGGTTGTAATCTTGTAAGGAGCTTCAAGGCACCTACCACACACCAAAATTGTTAGTCACCTTGAGCAGAGCTGACTTTAAAGATAGGTTTAGGTGGCATGCTCTTTAGATCTTTCCTGCTGCCAAAGAGTACACTCCTGTGAGGCTTTTGAGGATTGACAGTTGGCTCATGCTGTTCCTTGCCTTGGCAGATAGGTTCCCTTGCGAGACAAAAAACTTTCTATTTAAAAATATTTGTTTGATAACACTTTCCTGTTCAGGAAAGTTATTTTGAAACCAAATATCTGGCGCAGTGCAAATAACAGAAGACCAGGAATGAAATAGAAAATGCACCAAACAAGCCTGTATACGAACTCAGTTTATTGCAGTAAAAACACACCAAGATTAAGTGCTTTAGTCTTTCACATAGAAATCATCAGAATAAAGCACACTAATTTAAGGAACATTTTTATACTAGTACACGTTGCATAATAGATATAAAATTGAGCCAATGGTATTGCCAAAAAAAAATCACATGTGAAATGGTGACATGAACAATATTAAATACACAAAGTGTTAATATTCAAGCTAATGTAGCTGGTTACAAATAGGATACTGCTATATATTATATACCTTTAGCATGTGTTTAAAAATGTAGGCACATTAATGCATGTAAAAATGTTAAAATTAACAAAGTTTCATATATTTTTCTTTCAGAGCTGGAAATCTTGTCAAGGAATCATTTATACATGGTGGAAAATTGACTACTAGTCAGTTGCCAAACCAGCTCTTTTTTTACTTAATAAATTTTTACAGTCCCTCCCCCCTCAAATCTATGTCCACTGTATCCAAAATACCAAATTCAAAACCTGTAAAACTGAACAAGTGACTTAATGCCTCTATAATCCATTTGCACCCTTGATTTTAACATCATATATGTGCTCAGATTCTGCTTTTCAACGCCCTCTCCGTTTTCCCAACATAGAATTCATTGCACATATCACAGAGCAAGGTACCCCACTCTGGTGGTAAAACAATTACCTTTCTTGAATATAACATTAGATGCCATCTTATTAGCTAGCTAGGTTTGATGTGCTTTGAAAATATTAGTACACTGAGAGCACCTCCCACAGGCATACCTCTCAAGTGTCCCAGATTTTCTGGGACGTCCCTGATTTTGACCCAAATTTTAGCTCTATCCCTCTTAATCCCTCCTAAAACTAGTGACTTTTGGGGGAAAGGTGGTGAATTACACTTAATGAATAATGACAATAATTAAGAGCTATAGACTTTTTACTTCAGAAAATGTGTATTAATTCATATGCTCTGATTCTGTCAATGTTTCAAGTTAATAGCTCTAATATTTTAAAAATGTCTCTGATTGTCTCTGATTTTTTCTTGACTTGTCCCTGATTCTGTTGAAATTTGTCCCCGATTGGTCTGCCCACAAGGTGTTGTACCATGACCACCGTCTATCAGTAAATTCAAATTTTCCATAAGATGTTTAATATTCATGCCCACCTTGCTGATAAAAACTGGTTCATCTCCCACTGCAGTTAACACATCATTATTTACCCTAAATATACTCCAGTTCTTTTTTAATATGTTTTCACTTCATATGATATAGGACTGTATTGCACTATACATGCATGCTCATAAATCTTTGTTTCACCAAGATCTGTGGGGACTATGTTAGTTAGTGGGTGGTTTCCTAAGAGGGGCTTATATTTTTCACCCCATCCTACATAAACCTCTTCAATAATTTGTTCCACCATCTGTTTGGGGTATCCCCTTTCTAAAAATAGATCTTTTAATGTGAAAAGTTCTTGCCTCACATCGCTCAGTTCTGAAGTCATGCATAAAATTCTTATAGCTTGTCCTTTGACTAATCTTTTTTCCTGTGAAAGTGGGTGGTTGCTCATATAGTGAAGGTGAGAATTACAAAAGGTATTCTTGTGAAATGTATTAGATTTGAAACCTGTAGGTGTATGGGAGATTGCCATGTTCAACTAATGTATACCTTTAGTGCTGTAATTATAAGTAAATTCCAAAAATTAGGTAGTTTTCTCCAGGTGGTTAATAAAGCTAGGGATATCTTCCACTTTTCCCTTCCACAAAATAAAGATGTTATCCAAAAACCTGAAATATAACTGGATGTTGTTCCAAACTTCTTTGTGGAATACGTATCTTAATTCCCAACCTAACAGTATTATATTTGCATATATAGGGGCACATGCAGTCCCCATAGTAACTCCACGTTTATTGGAAATATTGGCCCCCAAAGAATAAAAAATGATTCTCCAAGTGCTGTAATTTCACACACCAGGTTTACTTTATCATGATTCAAGGTGGAACATGTAAAGAGTGTCTCTTCAAATAATTCTAGTCCTTCTTACTTAGGAATACAGGAAAAAAGATCTTTCACATCAATAGTTACAAATACCAAATCAGCTGCCCATAAATTTTGTTTAAGCTGTCCTAGAAAATCCCAAGAATCCTTAACTAGGTGTGCTGCTCTCTCCACTATATGCTTAGTTATTTTATCTACAAATAGTGCCAGATTGTGTGTTTTGGAGCCACTGGCAGCAACAATGGGTCTAAAAGGTGGTTCGGTGATGGTTTTGTGTATTTTTGGGATGCTGATCATAACCGGCACCTTAGGAGGGGAATTAGTAAGAAAAATAAGGAGGTCATTAGTAATATTTTTGTCCAAGACTTATTCTTCTAAGCATCAATACATTGATAACCAATATGTATTTGGTTCATAGAAACCTGTGCATAATTCTCATTTCACATTCTGTTTTCACATTAAGAGAGTTGTTTTTAAAAAGGGAATACCCCAAACAGATGGTGGAACAAATTATTGAGGAGGTTTACATAGGATGGGGAGAAAAATATAAGCCCCTGTTAGGGAAACTACCCATTTACTAACAAAGTCCCTACAGATCCTGGTGAAACAAAGATTTATGAGCATATACATATAGTGCAATACAGTCCTATATCATATGAAGTGAAAACATATTAAAAAAGAACTGGAGTACATTTAGGGTAAATAATGATGTGTTAACTGCAGTGGGAGATGAACCAGTTTTCATCTTCAAGGTAGGCATGAATATTAAACATCTTATAGAAAACCCGCTGAATTTACCGACTGAAGGTGGCTGTGGTACAACACCCTGTGGGAGGTGCACTCAGTGTACTAATATTTTCAAAGTCCCTCAAACCTAGCTAGCTAATATGATGTCATCTAAGGTTATATTCAAGAAAGGTAATTGTTTTACCACCAGAGTGGTGTACCTTGCTTTATGTGATACGTGCAATGGATTCTATGTTAGAAAAATGGAGAGGGTGTTAAAAAGCAGAATCTATGAGCACATATATGATGTTCAAAACAAGGATACAAATGCATTATATAGGCATTCCCTCACTTGTTCCAATTTTACAGGTTTTAAATTTGGTATTTTGGATACAGGGGATATAGATTTGAGGGGGGGGGGTGGAAGAATTTATTAAGTAAAAAAGAGCTGGTTAAGCAACTCAAACTAGAAGCCAATTTTTCACCAGGTATAAATGATTCCTTGGCAATGCTTCCAGCCCTGAAAGAAAAATATATGAAACTAAGTATTTTAACATTTTTACATGCATTAATGTGCCTGCATTTATAAACATATATTAAATACCTTTAGCATGTAACAGTTTCCTCTCTGTAAAAAGCTGGATTAGCTTGAATATTAACACTTAATGTATTTAATATGGCTCATGTCACCATTTCACACATGACTTTTTTTGGCAATACTACCGGCTCAATTTGTATCTATTATGTAACATATACTGATATAAAAATGTTCCTGAAATTAGCGTGCTTTATTCTGATGAAGTCTTCTATGTGAAAGAAGAAAGTGCTTAATCTTGGTGAATTTTTACTGCAATAAACGGAGTTCATATACAAAGTTATTATAAAGCTAGACGTTTTTGCTTTAATGGACTGTCAAGAGACTGTATTGTACTTTTAAACTAGAGTGCAGTTTTTTCCTGTCCAATCTAAAGGTGCTTAAAGGTTTTTAAAAACACATTTTCTGTGGAGAAACTGTGTTTATTTTGCTTCTTGGGGCTTAGAAAGTGTTTTAAAGTGCTTTTTACTGTCTGGTCAGCTCAGCTCGAGCTGACTAATGGTTTGGGCATGTGCAAGGTGCCACCCCATATAGTTCAGGCTACTTCAGCTGTGAACATTTTTGAACCTCTAGTATTATGTTAAGATTACTTAACACAACTGTACCACTGGATGGATTTTTGCAACTAAAACTTTATATGAAATAAAACAGATTGTGGATTTCTTCATTTTAAAATGTTGGAAATGATAGGTTGAATGCATATATGCATCTTACATGGAATCACAGATAATGGAGAAATAAGCAGACTGTCTTCCCAGATGAAAGCAGTATGACATGAGTGGAATGCAGGTTGAATAGAAAAGGGCTTCGGTCTCAACAGTTGGGCATATGTCTATTTCAGAGGCATAGACACCTATAGTGTTGAATCCATTCTGACAAGGCCGGATTGTGTTACACTTATTATCATTAGAAAACAATCTTGGCTACAGCTGGATATGACTGCCATGGAAAAATGGGGATGGCATAATATATGTATTAAAATGTCCCAGAATATGCAAGGCAATGTTTTTATTTGCTGAAGCTAACAAGAGTAAGGATCTGCCAGAGTCAGTGATAAAAGCATCAATAGTTGTAGCCTGGCCACCCCCAAAGAGTGGTAAAAGGTTCAGAAGTGAATGGAAAACTACAGTACCTAGAGTTTTTATTTCTGACTGTTCTGTTAATGCACGCACATAACACACTTAAATTTTCTGTCCACATTTATACATATGTCTACCATTTCCTTCGGATATGCTCTTACTTTTATTTTTTGTCAGAGTTTTTTGGGAACTACCACAATATTCCCAAGTCTTCACATTTTGACCTATTAATATGTTGGCTTTGAGTTTAACATGATCAGTAATTTCACTGCATGTGTTTAGTTCTCTCATAAAAACTAATTTTGTGACTAGTGTGAAAAATTCTTGTTTGAACACAAATTAAGCAAATGGCACCAGAGTTGTTAAACTGGACAAAAATGCATAACTGAAAAGTAGTTTGTGCATGAAAGGACACTGTTGCACTACCTATATATTGTTGAAACTGGCTCTTGTGTTCATGCAATCTTATTCCATATGCTCTGGACAGTGTGTCCTCAAGTTCTACATGAAAAGTTACTTAAATGACTGATAAACTACAAGTTAGCCAAACTACATGGCACCACAATGAAGCTAAAGAACGTTACAATTCAAGGTAAAGTTAACACAGTGCGCAATATTTAAGAGAGAACAAAAACAGGTAAGTGCTTTTGCAGTTTTAAGACTGCTTCATCAGACCTAATACAAAAAGAACGTCCAATTATTTAAATAAAAAAGATCCAATCACATACTTTTCCAAAAAAGTCATGATTAATAAAACAGTCAATTTAAAGTCCTATTAGCCAGAAAGCGCCACTATCCCTAGCAAACAGCCATGAAACTTATAATATGCATTCATAATTCCACATAAAAACGCAATAAAAACACTTTTGCTTATTGCATTTGTTTACCGGGAAAGTCTACTGGGCCTAAAAGTGCCCATTTTCAGTGGATGCCTGGGGAGAAAAGCTCCGACAAGAACAGAGATACAGAAAAAATTAAACATTAATTGGTGCAGAAATAGAAAGTGTTACACATATTAATTACAGTAACATATATAGAATATATACATAAAAGCAGGACTTTAATTGGTTTGACTACAGTAATATATATATATAGAATATATATATAAAAGCATGAATTTAGTTGATGTGATTACAGTCATATATACAAACAGGAATTTAGGTGGTTGCCATATATATATATATATATATATATATATATATATATATATATATATATATATATATATATATATATATAGATATATATATAAAGCAGGAATGTTGTTGGCTGCCAGATGAATTCAGAGAGGTATAAACAGAGATATATTAATCAGCATTATTGTAGCAGTATCAACAAGTGATGAAAAAATTATGGAGAAAATCTTACTGCAACTTCAGTTTTGAATCTAAAATCATGATATTCCCCACAGCCCTATACATGATTTGTATTGTAAATTGTAAAAACAGAATATACAGCGGAAGGAACATACATATTCATTCATAGTTATACACTGGCTATCAATGTGACGTAACTAGGTAGGCATGGCTTGCAATTAAAGGAATAAAAGCAGTAAATGTGCATACAGAACCAACCGATTCATCTAAAGAACTAAATGCAATACCAAATTAACAATATATAAAACAGAACGCTTATATATAAAACAATAAATAAATAAATGCATCAGTGTGCCACTTAGCAAGGAAGTTTACGCTGTATTAACAATATACCCTGGGAAGAGAAAACAACTAAAAAGAATACAACACTATCTAGTGCCAACAATACATCCCCTCATGCAAGATACATAAAAAAGAGATAATAGTTATAAACCTTCAATGGGGGAGCAGTTGTGACTTTCGGATGGGTTTCATTGAAATTAATCCATTTGTCTCTGGTGGCTTACCTGCTTGGAGTTTTAAAATCCAACCCTGTTCATTTACGTATGTTTTATTCTTTATGTCACTACCATAAGTGTCAACAAATAAGAGCTCTGAGGCAAAAAATCTAAACATATGCTGTTGACCAAAAACATTATGTTGAGCTAAATCATTACTTAATTTAAAATTCTTAATGCCATTAAGATGTTCAAGGATCCTATCTTTGAAACTTCTATTGGTTTTGCCTATATAAAAGGCATAACATTGTTAGGACTGCCTATCCAACATATAGTCCGTTTTTCACATCTTCTACTCATATGCTGATTTCAAGCAAAAGTTTCATCCAGGACACTGTTTCTGGTTTTCTGTAAGACTGTGCTTCAGCACAGTGGAGAAAACATCCTTATAATGTGGACAGAAATAATATATTCTTACTTACCACTGCTAAATGTTGCAAGAGATGAATAACATCTG